>NW_006408841.1:2394428-2395997 GCF_000296735.1 Chrysochloris asiatica
ATGGACATGTTGGACTTATGTGCCATGTAGCCATTAACCTGTATATGGACATGTTGGACTACTCTTCCATGTAGCTAGCTCTCAGTTCATGGACATGTTGGACTTATGTGCCATGTAGCCATTAACCTGTATATGGACATGTTGGACTACTCTTCCATGTAGCTAGCTCTCAGTATATGGACACATTGGAAACATCTGCCATGTAGCTAGACCTCTGTGTATGGAAATGTTACACTACCATGCCATGTAGATAGCTCTCTGTATATGAACATATTGGACTTTTCTGCCATGTTGTTAGCTCTCTATGCATGGATATTTTGGACTGATATGCCATGTATGTAGCTCTCAGTGTATGGACATGATGGACACATCAGCCATGTAGCTAGAACTCTTTATATGGACATGATGGACTACTCAGCCATGTATCTAGCTCTCAGTATATGAACAATTTCAACTCATCTTCCAACTAGATTGAACTCTATATATGGAATTGATGCAGTACTCTGCCATGTAGCTAGCTCTCTGTGTATGGATATTTTGGACTCGTCTTACATGTAGTTAGCTCTCTGTGCATGGATATTTTGGACTGATCTGCCATGAAGGTAGCTCTCATTATATGGACACATTGGACACATCTGCATGTAGCTTGAACCCTGTATATGGAACTGTTGCAGTATTCTGCCATGTAGTTAGATCTCCGTATTTAGACAAGTTGGACTCATCTGCCATGTAGATTGAACTCTGTATATGAAAATGATGCACTACTCTTCCAGGTAGCAAGATCTCTGTATTCGGACATTTTGGATTCATCTGTCATGTCACCACCTCTCTGTTAATGGACATTTTGGACTGATCTGCTATGTAGCCAGCTCTCTGTATATGAACATATTTGACTTGTCTGCCATGTAGCTAACTCTCAGTATATGGACATGTTGGAGTCATCTGCCATGTAGCTAATACCATGTATATGGACATGATGGAGTACTCTGCCTTTTAGCAACCTCTCAGTCTATGGACACCTTGGACACATTTGCCATGTACCTAGATCTCTGTATATGGATATGTTGCACTACTCTGCCATGTAGCTAGCTCTCTGTATATAGACAAGTTGGACACATCTCACTTGTAGCTAGATCTCTGTATATGGAAATGTTGCACTATCTGCCATGTAGCTAGTTCTCTGTAGATAGACAAGTTGGACTCATCTGCCTTGTAGCTATAACTCTGTATATGGAAATGTTGGACTACCCTCCCATGTAGCTAGCTCTCTTTATATGGACATTTTGGACTCGACTGCCATGACGCTAGCTCTCTGTACATGGATATTTTGGACTGATCTGTCAAGTAGGTAGCTCTCTATATCTGAACATATCAGACTTGTCTGCCATGTAGCTATCTCTCAGAATATGAACATGTTGGACACATCTGCCATGTAGCTAGAACTCTGTATATGTAAATGTTGCACTACCCTGTCATGCAGCTGGCTCTCTGTATATAGACAAGTTGGACTCATCTTCCTTGTAGCTAGAACCCTGTATATGGAAATGTTACACTACCCTGCCATGTAGC
>NW_006408841.1:2396787-2398773 GCF_000296735.1 Chrysochloris asiatica
TAGCTAGAACTCTGTATATGGACATGATGGACTACTCAGCCATGTATCTAGCTCTCAGTATATGAACAATTTCGACTCATCTTCCAACTAGATTGAACTCTATATATGGAATTGATGCAGTACTCTGCCATGTAGCTAGCTCTCTGTGTATGGATATTTTGGACTCGTCTTACATGTAGCTAGCTCTCTGTGCATGGATATTTGGACTGATCTGCCATAAAGGTAGCTCTCATTATATGGACACATTGGACACATCTACATGTAGCTTGAACCCTGTATATGGAGATGTTGCACTACCCTGCCATGTAGCTTGCTCTATGTATATGAACATATTTAACTTGTCTGCCATGTATCTAGCTCTCAGTATTTGGACATGTTGGACACATCTGCCATGTAGCTAGAACTCTGTATATGGAAATGTTACACTACTCTGTCATTTACCTAGCTCTCTGTACATGGATAGATTGGACCGATCTGCTAAATAGGTAGCTCTCTGTATATGAACATATTAGACTACTTTGCCATGTAGCTAGCTCTCTCTACTTGGATATGTTGCACTACTCTGCCATGTAGCTAGCTCTCTGTACATGGATATGTTGGACTGATCTGCCAGGTATGTTGTTCTCTGTATATGTACATATTGGACTTGTCTGCCATCTTGATCGCTTTCAGTATATATACCTGTTGGACTCATTAGCCAGGTAGCTTCTACTTTGTATGTGGAAGTGATGCACTACTTTGCCATGTAGCTAGTTCTCTGTATAAACACAAGCTGGATACATCTGCCTTGTAGCAAGAACTCTGCATATTGAAATGTAGCCCTACCCTGCCATGTAGCTAGCTCTCTGTATATGGACATTTTGGACTCGTATGCCATGTAGCTAGCTCTCTGTACATGTATATGTTGGACTGATCTGCCAAGGAGGTAGCTTTCCGTATATGAACATATTGGACTTGTCTGCATGTAGCTAGCTCTCAATATATCGACATGTTGGACTCATCTGCCATGTAGCGAGTACACTGTATATGGATATGTTGGAATACTCTGCCATGTAGCTAGCTCTCAGTATATGAACACATTGGAACCATCAACCATGTAGGTAGAACTCTGAATATGGAAATGTGGCACTACTCAGCCATGTAGCTTGCTTACTGTATACAGACAAGTTGGACTCATTTGCCTTGTAGCTAGTACTCTCTATTTGGAAATGTTGCACTACCATGCCATGTAGCTAGTTCTCTGTATATGGACATTTTGGTCTCATCTGCCATGTAGCTTGCTCTCTGCACATGGATATGTTGGACTGATATGCCAAGTAGGTAGCTCTCTATATATGAACACATAGGACTTGTCTGCCATGTAGCTAGCTATCAGTATAAGGGCATGTTGGACTACTCTGCGATGTAGCTAGTACCCAGTATGAATATGGACATTTTGGATTCGTCTACCATGTAGCTAGCTCTGTGTACATAGATATGTTGCACTTTTCTGCCAAGTAGGTAGCTCTCTGTATATCTCTCTCTATATGACCATATTGGATTAGTCTGCCAGCTAGCTCTCAGTATATCGACATCTTGGACTAATCTGCCATGTAGCTAGTACGCTCTATATGAACAGGTTGTACTGCTCTTACATTTTGGACTCAACTGCCATGACGCTAGCTCTTTCTGCATAGATATTTTGGGTTGATCTCTCAAGTAGGTAGCTCTCTGTAAGTGAACATATCGGACTTGTCTGCCATGTAGCTATCTCTCAGTATATGAACATGTTGGACACATCTGCCATGTAGCTAGACTCTGTATATGTAATTATTGCACTACCCTGACATGTAGTTAGCTCTCCGTATATGGACATTTTGGATTCATCTGTCATTGAGTTAGCTCTCTGTACATGGTTATGTTGGGCTGATCTGCCAAATTGGTAGCTTTTTATATATGAACATATTGGACTTGTCTGCCATGTAGCTAGCTCTCAGTATATGGACA
>NW_006408841.1:2399562-2407088 GCF_000296735.1 Chrysochloris asiatica
GCTCTCTGTACATGGATATGTTGGACTGATCTGCCAAGTAGGTAGCTCTGTGAATATGAACATATTGGACTTGTCTGCCATATAGCTAGCTCTCAGTATATGGACACGTTGGACATATCTACCTTGTAGCTAGAACTCTGTATATGGAAATGTTGCACTACTCTGTCATGTAGCTAGTTCTCTGTATATAGGCATGTTGGACTCATCTGGTCTTGTAGCTAGAACTCTTTATATGGATATGTTGGACTACCCTGCCATGTAGTTAGCTCTCTGTATACAAACATTTTGGACTCGACTGCCATGACAATAGATCTCTGTACTTGGATATTTTGGACTTATCTGTCAAGTAGGTAGCTTTTTATACATGAACATATCGGACTTGTCTGCCATGTAGCTATCTGTCAGGATATGGACATTTTGGACACATCTGCCATGTAGCTAGAACTCTGTATATGGAAATGTTGCACTACCCTGCCATATAGCTAGTTCTCTGTATATAGACAAGTTGGACTTATCTTCCTTGTAGCTAGTACTCTGTATATGGAAATATTACACTACCCTGTCATGTACCAAGCTCTCTGTATATAGACATGTTGGACTCATCTGCTTGTAGCTAGCCCTCTAAATATACACATGCTGGATTTATCTGGCATGTGGCCAACTCTCAGTATATGGACATGTTGGACTCATCTGCCATGTTGCTAGTACTTTGTATATTGAAATGTTGCACTACCCTACCATGTAGGTAGCTCTCTGTATATGGACATTTTGGACTCATCTGCCATGTAGCTTGCTCTCAGTATATGGAAATGATGGACACATCTGCCATGTAGCTAGAACTCTGTATATGGAAATTTTGCACTACTCTGCCATGTAGCTAGCTCTCAATATATAGACAAATTGGACTCATCTGCCTTGTAGATTGAACTCTTCACAGGGAAATGTTTCACTACCCTGCCATGTAGCTACCTCTCTGTATATGTACATTTTGGAGTCGTCTTCCATTAAGAAGGCTCTCTGTACATGGATATGTTGGATGATCTGCCAGGTAGTTAGCTCTCTGTTTATGAACATATTGGACATGTCTTCCAAGTAGGTAGCTCTCTGTATATGAACATATTCGACTTGTCTGTCATATAGGTGGCTCTCAGTATATGAACAAGCTGGAAACATCTGCCATGTAGCTAGAACTTTGCATACGGAAATGCTGCATTGCTCTGCCATGTAGCTAGCTGTATGTATATAGACATGTTGGACTAATCTGCCTTGAAGATAGATCTCTGTATATAGAAATGTTGCACTACACTGCCAAGTAGGTAGCTCCCTGTATATGGACATTTTAGACTCATCTGCCATGTAGCTAGCTCTCTGTACATGGATATTTTGGACTGATCTGCTATGTACGTAGCTCTCAGTATATGGACACGTTGGACACATCTGCCATGTAGCTGGAACTCTGTATATGCAAATGTTGCAATACACTGCCATGTAGCTAGCTGTCTTTTAATGGAGATTTTGAACTCGTCTGCCATGTAGCTAGCTCTCTGTACATGGATATGTTGGACTGATCTGACAAGTATGTAGCTCTCTGTATATGAACATATTGGACTCGTCTGCCATGTAGCTAGCTCTCAGTATATGGACACGTTGGACACATCTGCCATGTAGCTAGAACTCTTTATATGCAAATGTTGTACTACTCTGCCATGTAGCTAGCTCTCTGTATATAGACAAGTTGGACTCATCTGCCTTGTACCTAGAACTCTGTAAATGGAAATGTTTCACTACACTGCCATGTAGCTTGCTCTCTGTATATGGACATTTTGGAATCATCTGCCATATAGCTAGCTCTCTGTACATGTATATGTTGGACTGTTCTGCCAAGTAGGTAGCTCTCTGTATATGAACATATTGGACTTGTCTGTCCTGTAGCAAGCTCTAAGTACCCTGCCATGTAGTTTGTTCTCTATATATAGACAAGTTGGACTCATCTGCCTTGTACCTAGAACTCTGTAAATGTAAATGTTTCTCTTCCCTGCCATGTAGCTAACTCTCTGTATATGGACATTTTGGACTTGTCTGCCATGTAGCTAACTCTCTGTACATGGATATGTTACACTGATCTGCCAAGTGGGTATCTCTCTGTA
Organism: Chrysochloris asiatica; assembly: GCF_000296735.1. Lineage (NCBI taxonomy): Eukaryota > Metazoa > Chordata > Mammalia > Afrosoricida > Chrysochloridae > Chrysochloris > Chrysochloris asiatica. The sequence goes on from NW_006408841.1 coordinate 2,401,710, forward strand.
TATGAACATATTGGACTTGTCTGCCCTGTACCTAGCTCTCTGTATATAGACAAGTTGGACACATCTGCCATGTAGGTAGAACTCTGTATATGGAAATGTTGCACTATTCGGCCATGTAGCCAGCTCTCTGTATATAGACAAGTAGGATCATCTGCCTTGTGACTAGAACTCTGTATATGGACATATTGGACTACACTGCCTTGTGGCTGGATCTCTGTATATGGACATTTTGTACTCATCTGCCATGTATCTAGCTCTCTGAACATGGGTATGATGGACTGATCGGCCAAGTAGGTAGCTCTCTCTTTATGAACATATTGGACTTGTCTGCCCTGTTGGTGGCTCTCAGTATGTGGACACGTTGGACATATTTGTCATGTAGCTACTACCCTGAATATGGACATGTTGGACTACTATGCCATGAAGCTAACTCTCAGTATATGGACACTTTGGACACATCTGCCATGTACCTAGAACTCTGTATATGGAAATGTTAAACTACTCTGCCATGTGGTGAGCACTCTGTATATAGACAAGATGGACTCATCTGCCTTGTAGCTAGAACACTGTATATAGAAATATTGCATTTCCCTGCCATAGGGCTAGCTCTCTGTATATGGACATTTTGGACTCGTCTGCAATGTAGCTAGCTCTCTGTACATGGTTATGCTAGACTTATCTGACAAGTATGTAGCTCTCTGTATATGAACATATTGGACTTGTCTGCCACGTTGCTAGCTCTCAGTATATGGACACGTTGGAATCCTCTGCCATGTAGCTAGAACTTTGCATATGGAATGTTGCATTACTCTGCTGTGTAGCTAGCTCTCTGTATATAGACAAGTTTAACTCATCTTCCTTGTAGCTAGAACTCTGTATATGGAAATGTTGCACTACCTTGCCATGTAGCTATCTCTTTATATGGACATTTTAAACTTGTCTGTCATGTATCTAGCTCTCTGTACATGGATACTTTGGACTGATCTTCCAATAAGGTAGTTCTTTGTATAGGAACATATTGTACTTGTCTGAGCTGTAGGTGGCTCTCAGTATATGGAAACATTGGACACATCTGCCATATAGTTAGAACTCTGTATATGGAAATGTTGCACTACTCTGCATGTAGCTATCTCGCTGTATATAGACAAGTTGGACTTATCCGTCTTGTAGCTAGAACTGTGTATTTGGAAATGTTGCAGTACCCTGCCATGAAGCCAGCTCTCAGTTTAGTGATATTTTGGACTCGTCTGCCATGTAGCTAGCTCTCTGTACATGGATATGTTACACTGATCTGCCAAGTAGGTAGCTCACTGTATATTAACATATTGGACTTGTCTTTCATGTCGCTAGCTCTCAGTATATGGACATTTTGGATGCATCTGCCATGTAGTTAGTACTCTGTATATGGAGACTTTGAACTGCTCTGCCATGTAGCTAACTCTTAGTGTATGGAGACGATGGACACATCTATCATGTGCCTAGAACTCCGTATATGGAAATGTTGCACTACTCTGCCTCGTAGCAAGCTCTCTGTATATAGACAAGTTGGATTCATCTGCCTTGTACCTAGAACTCTGTAAATGGAAATGTTTCACTACCCTGCCATGTAACTAGCTCTCTGTATATGGACATTTTAGACTCGTCTGCCATATAGCTAGCTCTCTGTACATGTATATGTTGGACTGATCTGCCAAGTAGGTAGCTCTCTGTATATGAACATATTGGACTTGTCTGCCCTGTAGCTAGCTCTCAGAATATGGACACTTTGGACACATCTGTCATATAGCTAGAACTCTGTATATGGAAATGTTGCTCTACACTGCCATGTATCTAGCTCTCTGTATATAGACAAGTTGGACTCATCTGCCTTGTAGCTAGATCTCTGTATATGGAAAAGTTGCAAAACCTTAGCACATAGCTCGCTTTATTATATAGACATTTTGGACTCGTCTGCCATATAACTAGCTCCTGTACATGGATATGTTGGACTGATCTGCCAAGTAGGTAGCTCTCTGTATATTAACATATTGGACTTGTGTGCCATGTGTCCATGTAGACATTGGACACATCTGTCAAGTAGCTACTACCCTGAATATGGACATGTTGGACTACTCTGCCATGTAGCTAGCACTCAGTATATGGACAGGTTGCACACATCTACCATGTAGCTAGAACTCTGTATATGGAAATGTTTCTCTACACTGCCATGTATCTAGCTCTCTTTACATAAGCAAGTTGGACTCATCTGCCTTGTAGCTCCAACTCTGTATATGGAAATGTTGCACTACCCTGCCATGTAGCCAGCTTTATGTATATGGACATTTTGTACTCGTCTGCCATGTAGCTAGCTCTCTGTACATGGATATTTTGGACTGATCTGCATGTAGATAGCTCTCTGTATATGAACATATTGGACTTGTCTGCCTTATAGGTGGCTCTCAGTATATGGAAACGTTGGACACATCTGCCATGTAGCTACTACTCTGAATATGGACATGCTGGGCTACTCTTCCATGTAGCTAGCTATCAGTATATGGACACGTTGGACACATCTGCCATGTAGCTAACACTCTGTATATGGAAATGTTGCTCTACACTGCCATGTATCTAGCTCTCTGTATATAGACAAGTTGGACTCATCTGCCTTGTAGCTAGAACTCTGTATATGGAAATGTTGCACAACTCTGCCATGTAGCTAGCTCTATGTATAAGGAAATTTTGGAGTACTCTGCCATATAGCTAGATCTCTGTAAATGGATATGATGGACAGATCTGCCAAGTAGGTTGCTCTTTGTATATGATCATGTTGGACTTGTCTTCCCTGTAGTTTTTACTTTACTGTAGCTCTCAGTATATGGACATGTTGTACACATCTACCGTGTAGCTACTACCCTGAATATGGACATGTTGGACTACTTAGTCATGTAGCTAGCTCAGTATATGGATACGTTGGACACATCTGCCATGTAACTAGAACTCTGTATATGGAAATGTTGCAATACTCTGCCATGTAGCTAGCTCTTTGTATATAGACGAGTTGGACTCATCTGCCTTTTGTCTACAACTGTATATAGAAATGTTACACTACCCTGCCATGTAGCCAGCTTTATGTATATGGACATTTTGTACTCATCTGCCATGAAGTTAGCTCTCTGTACATGGATATGTTCTACTGATCTGCCATGTAGGTAGCTCTCAGTATATGACCATATTGGACTTGTCTGCCTTGTAGGTGGCTTTCAGTATATGGAAACGTTGAACACATCTGCCATGTAGCTACTACCCTGAATATGGACATGTTGGGCTACTCTTCCATGTAGCTAGCTCTCATTATATGGACACGTTGGACATATCTGCCATGTAGCTTGAACTCTGTATATGGAAATACTGCACTACTCTGCCATGTAGGTAGCTCTCTGTATATGGGGAAGTTGGACTCATTTGCCTTTTAGTTAGAACTCTGTATATGGAAATGTTGCAGTACCCTGCCTTGTGACTAGCTGTCTGTATATGGACATTTTGGACTCGTGTGCCATGTAACAAGCTCTCTATACATGGATATGTTAGACTGATCTGACAAGTATGTAGCTCTCTGTATATGAACATATTGGACTTATCTGCCATTTAGCTAGTTCTCAATATATGGACACGTTTGACACATCTGCCATGTAGCTAGAACTCTGTATATGGAAATGTAGCAATACCGTGTCATGTAGCTAGCTCTTTCAATATAGAGAAGTTGGACTCATCTGTCTTGTACCTAGAACTCTGTAAATAGAAATGTTTCACTACCCTGCCATGAAGCTAGCTCTCTGTATATGGACATTTTGGAATTGTTAGCCATATAGCTAGCTCTCTGTACATATATATGTTGGACTGATCTGCCAAGTAGGTATCTCATTGTATATGAACATATTGGACTTGTCTGCCCTGTAACTAGCTCTCAGTATATGGACATGTTGGACACATCTGTCATGTAGCTAGCACTCTGTATTGGGAAATGTTGCTCTACACTGCCATGTATGTAGCTCTTTGTATATATACAAGTTGGATTCATATGCCTTGTAGCTAGAACTCTGTATATGGAAATGTTGCACAACCCTGCCATGTAGCTAGCTCTATGTATAAGAAGATTTTGGACTCCTCTGCCATATAGCTAGATCTGTGTAAATGGATATGATGGACAGATCTGCCAAGTAGGTAGTTCGTTGTATATGAACATATTGGACTTGTCTTTCCTGTAGTTTGCTCTCAGTATATGGACACTTCGTGCACATCTACCATGTACCTACTACCCTGAATATGGACATGTTGGACTACTCAGTCATGTAGCTAGCTCTCAGTATTTGGACACGTTGGACACAATTGCCATATAGCTAGAACTCTGTATATGGAAATGTTGCACTCCTCTGCCATGTAGCTAGCTCTCTGTATATGGACATTTTGGACTCTTCTGCCTTGTAGCTAGAGCTCTGCATATGGTAATGTTGCATTACTCTGCCATGTGGCCAAGTCTCTTTATATGGACATTTTGGACTCGTATGCCATGTAACTAGCTCTCTGTACATGGATATGTTGGTATGATGAGACAAGTATGTAGCTTTCTGTATATGAATATATGGGACTTGTCTGCCATGTAGGTAGCTCTCAGTGTATGAAGACCATTGACACATCTGCCATGTAGCTAGAACTCAGTATATGGAAATGTTGCACTACCCTGCCATGTAGCTAGCTCTCTGTATATGGACATTTTGGAATCATCTGCAATGTAGCTAGCTCTCTGTACATGGATATGTGGGACTGATCTGCCAAGTAGTTAGCTGTCTATATGTGAACATATTGGACTTGTCTGCCATGTAGTTGGCTCTCAATATGTGGACAAGTTGGACACATCTTCCATGTACGTAGTAACCTGAATATGGACATGTTGGACTTCGTAGCCATGTAGCAAGCTCTCAGTATATGGACACGTTGGACACATCTGCCATGTAGCTAGAACTCTGTATATGGAAATGTTGCACTACCCTGCCAAGTATTTCAATCTCTCTATATAGACAAGTTGGACTCATCTGCCCTGTAGCTAGAAATCTGTATATGAAAATGTTGCAATACCCTGCCATGTAGCTAGCACTCTGTATAGGGAAATGTTGCTCTACACTGCCATGTATCTAGCTCTCTGTATATATACAAGTTGGATTCATAGGCCTTGTAGCTAGAACTCTGTATATGGAAATGTTGCACAACCCTGCCGTGTAGCTAGCTCTATGTATAAGGAGGTTTTGGACTCCTCTGCCATATAGCTAGATCTCTGTAAATGGATATGATGGACAGATCTGCCAAGTAGGTAGTTCGTTGTATATGAACATATTGGACTTGTCT
>NW_006408841.1:2407448-2423840 GCF_000296735.1 Chrysochloris asiatica
CTCTGTATATGAACATATTGGACTTGTCTGTCATATAGCCTGCTCTCAGTATATGGACACATTGGACACATCTGCTATATAGATAGAACTCTGTATATGGAAGTGGTGCTCTACTCTTCCATGTAGCTATCTCGCTATATATATAGAAGTTGTACTCATCCGTATGTAGCTAGAAATTTGTATATGGAAATGTTGCATTACCCTTCTTTGTAGCTAGCTCTCAGTATAGGGACATTTTGGACTCGTCTGCCATGTAGCTAACTCTCTTTACATGGATATGTTGTACTGATCTGCCAAGTAGGTAGATCTTTGTATAAGAACATATTGGACTTGTCTGCCATGTAGCTACATCTCAGTATATGGATATGTTGAACGCATCTTCCATGTAGTTAGAATGCTGTATATGGATATTATGGACTGCTCTGCCTTGTAGCAAGCTCTCGGTGTATGGACATGTTGGACACATCTGCCATGTATCTAGAACTCTGTATATGGAAATGTTGCACTACTCTGCCATGTAGCTAGTTGTCTGTATATAGACAAGTTGGATTCATCTGCCTTGTACCAAGAACTCTGTAAATGGAAATGTTTCACTACCCTGCCTTGTAGCTAGCTCTCTGTATATGGACATTTTGGACTCGTCTGCCATACAGATAGCTCTCTGTACATGGATATGATACTCTGATCTGCCAAGTAGGTATCTCTCTTATATTTACATATTGGACTTGTCTGCCCTGTAACTAGCTCTCAGTATATGGACATGTTGGACACATCTGACATGTAGCTAGAACTTTGTATATGGAAATGTTGCACTATTCTTCCATGTAGCTAGTTCTCTGTATATAGACAAGTTGGACTCATCTGCCTTGTGACTAGAACTCTGTATATGGAAATGTTGCACTACACTGCCATGTGGCTAGATCTTTTTATATGGACATTTTGAACTCGTCTGCCATGTAGCTATCTCACTGTACATGGATATGTTGGACTGATCTGACAAGTAGGTGGCTCTCTATATATGAACATATTGGACTTGTCTGCCCTGTAGGAGGCTCTCAGTATATGGACACGTTGGATACATTTTTCATGTAGCTGCTACCCTGAATATGGACATGTTGGTCTTCTCTGCCATGTAGCTACCTCTATATGGACACGTTGGACACATCTGCCATGTAGCTACTATCCTGAATATGGACATGTTGGACTACTCTGCCATGTGGCTAGCTTTCAGTATATGGACACGTTGATCACATCTGCCATGTAGCTAGAACTCTGTATATGGAAATGTTGCACTATTCTGCCATGTCACTAGCTCTCTGTATATAGACAAGTTGGACTCATCTGCCTTGTAGCTAGATCTCTGTATTAGGAAATGTTGCACTACACTGCCATGTTGCCAACTCTCTGTGTATGGACATTTTGGATTCGTCTGCCATGTAGCTAGCTCTCTGTACATGGATATGTTAGACTGATTAGACAAGTATGTATTTCTCTGTATATGAATATGGGACTTGTCTTCCATGTAGGTACCTCGCAGTATAGGAACACCGTTGTCTCATCTGCCATGTAGCTAGAACTCAGTATATGGAAATGTTACACTACCATGCTATGTAGCTAGCTCTCTGTGTATGGACATTTTGGAATCGTCTGTCATGTAGCTAGTTCCCTTTACATTGATATGTTGGACTGATCTGCCAAGAAGGTAGCTCTCTGTATATGAACATATTGGACTTGTCTGCTATATAGCCTGCTCTCAGTATATGGACACATTGGACACATCTGCTATATAGATAGAACTCTGTATATGGAAGTGGTGTACTACTCTTCCATGTAGCTATCTCGCTGTATATAGAGAAGTTGTACTCATCTGTATGTAGCTAGAAATTTGTATATGGAAATGTTGCATTACACTTCTTTGTAGCTAGCTCTTTGTATAGGGACATTTTGGACTCGTCTGCCATGTAGCTAACTCTCTTTACATGGATATGTTGTACTGATATGCCAAGTAGGTAGCTCTCTGTACATGAACATATTGGACTTGTCTGCCATGTAGCTAGATCTCAGTATATGGATATGTTGAACGCATATGCCATGTAGTTAGAATGCTGTATATGGACATTATGGACTGCTCTGCCTTGTAGCAAGCTCTCAGTGTATGGGCACGTTGGACACATCTGCCATGTACCTAGCACTCTGTATATGGAAATGCTGCACTACTCTGCCGTGTAGCTAGTTGTCTGTATATGGACATTTTGGAATCATCTGCAAAGAAGCTAGCGCTCTGTACATGGATATGTTGGACTGATCTGCCAAGTAGGTAGCTCTCTGTATATGACCCTATTGGACATGTCTGCCATGTAGTTGGCTCTCAGTATATGGACAAGTTGGACACATCTGCCATGTAGGTAGTATCCTCAATATGGACATATTGGACGACTCTTCCATGTAGTTAGCTCTCAGTATATGGACACGTTGGACACATCTGCCATGTAACTAGAATGCTGAATATGGAAATATTGCTCTACACTGCCATGTAGCTAGCTCTCTGTATATGGACATTTTCGACTTGTCTGCCATATAGCTAGCTCTCTGTACATGGATATGTTGGACTGATTTGCCAAGTAGGTAACTCTCTGTATATGAACATATTGGACTTGTTTGTTCCTCTCAGTATATGGACACATTGGACATATCTGCCATGTAACTAGAACGCTGAATATGGAAATGTTGCTCTACACTGCCATGTAGCTAGTTCTCTGTATATAGAAAAGTTGGACTCACCTGCCTTGTAGCTAGAACTCTGTATATGAAAATATTGCTATACCCTGCCATGTAGCTAGCTCTATGCATATGGACATTTGGGACACGTCTTCCATATAGCTAGCTCTCTGTACATGGATATGTTGTACTGATCTGCCAAGTCGGTAGCCCTCTGTATATGAACATATTTAACTTGTCTGCCCTGTCGGTGGCTTTCAGTATATGTACACATTGGACACATCTGCCATGTGGCTACAACTCTGTATATGGAAATGTTGCACTACTCTGCCATGTAGCTAGCTCTCTGCATATAGACAAGATGGACTCGTCTGCCATGTAGCTAGCTCTCTGTACATGGATATGCTGGACTGATCTGCCAACTAGGTAGCTCTCTTTATATGAACATATTGGACTTGTCTGCCCTGTATGTGGCTCTAAGTATATGGACACGTTGCACACTTCTTTCATGTAGCTACTACCCTGAACATGGACAAATTGGACTACTCTGCCATGTAGCTAACTCTTAGTATATGGACACGTTGGACACAGATGCCATGTTGCTAGAACTCTGTATATGGAAATGTTGCACTACTATGCAATGCAGCTTGCTCTCTTTATATAGACAAGATGGACTCATCTGCCTTGTAGCTAGATCTCTGTATATGGAAATACTGCAATACACTGCCCTGTGGCCAACTCTTTGTATATGGACATGTTGGACTACTTAGCCGTACAGCTAGCTCTCTGTACATGGATATGATGGACTGATCAGAAAAGTATGTAGCTCTCTGTATATGAATATATGAGACTTGTCTGCATGTAGATAGCTCTCAGTATATGAACAGTTTTGACATATTTGCCATGTAGCTAGAACTCAGTATATGGAAATTTGCACTACCCTGCCATGAAGCTAGTTCTCTGTATATAAACATTTTGGAACCGTTTGCAATGTAGCTAGCTCTCTGTACATGGATATGTTGGACTGATCTGCCAAGTATGTAGCTCTCTGTATATGAACATATTTGACTTTTCTGCCCTGTAGGTGGCTCTCAGTATATGGACACGTTGGACACATCTGTGATGTAGCTACTTCTCTGAATATGGACATGTTGAACTACTCAGTCATGTTGCTGCCTCTCAGTATATGGACACGTTGGACACATTTGCCAGGTTGCTAGCACTCTGTATATGGAAATGTTGCACTCCTCTGCCATGTAGCTAGCTCTCTGTATATGGACATTTTGGACTCTTCCGCCTTGTAGCTAGAGCTCTGTATATGGTAATGTTGCATTACTCTGCCATGTGGCCAAGTCTCTTTATATGGACATTTTGGACTCGTATGCCATGTAACTAGCTCTCTCTGTACATGGATATGTTGGTATGATGAGACAAGTATGTAACTTTCTGAATATGAATATATGGGACTTGTCTGCCATGTAGGTAGCTCTCAGTTTATGAAGACCATTGACACATCTGCCATGTAGCTAGAACTCAGTATATGGAAATGTTGCACTACCCTGCCATGTAGCTAGCTCTCTGTATACGGACATTTTGGAATCATCTGCAATGTAGCTAGCTCTCTGTACATGGATATGTGGGACTGATTTGCCAAGTAGGTAGTTGTCTCTATGTGAATATATTGGACTTGTCTGCCATGTAGTTGGCTCTCAATATTTGTACATGTTGGACACATATTCCATGTACGTAGTACCCTGAATATGGACATGTTGGACTACGTAACCATGTAGCAAGCTCTCAGTATATGGACACTTTGAACACATCTGCCACATAGCTAGAACTCTTTATATAGAAATATTGCACTTCCCTGCCATGGAGATAGCTCTCTGTATATGGACATTTTGGAATCCTCTGCCATGTATATGGACATGTTGGACTACTCTGCCATGTAGCTAGCTCTCAGTATATGTACACTTTGGACTCACCTGCCATGTAGCTTGAAATCTGTATATAGAAATGAGGCACTACCCTGCCATGTAGTTAGTTCTCAGTATATGGACATGTTGGACTCATTACCCAGGTAGCTACTACTCTTTATATGGACATGTTGGAATACTCTGCCATGTAGCTAGTTCTCAGTATATGAACACTTTGGACACATCTCCCAAGTAGCTTGAACTCTGTATATGGACATTATGCACTACTCTTCCATGTAGCTGGCTCTCTTTATATGGACATTTTGTACTCGTCTGCCATGTTGCTAGGTCTCTGTACATGGTCATGTTGAACACATCTGCCATGTAGCTAGAACTCGGTATATGAAAATTTTTCTCTACTCTGCCATGTAGCTAGCAAACTGTATATAGACAAGTTGGACTCATCTGCCTTGTATCTAGAACTCTATATATGGAAATGTCACACTACCCTGCTATGTAGCTTGCTCACTGTATATGGGCATTTTGGACTTGTCTGCCATGTAGGTAGCTCTAAGTACATGGATATGTTTTACTGATCAACCAAGTATGTAGCTCTCTCTGTATGAATATTTTGGGCTTGTCTACCATGTAGCTAGCTCTCAGTATATGGACATGTTGGACTCATCTGCCATATAGCTAGTTACCTGTATTTGGACATGTTGGATTACTGTACCTTGTAGCTAGCTCTCAGTATATGGACACGTTGGACACATCTGCCATGTGTCTAGAACGCTGTATATGGAAATGATGCACTTCCCTTCCATGTAACTAGCTTTCTGTATATGGACATTTTAAGTCGTCTACCGTGAAGCTAGCTCTCAGTATATGGACATGTTGAACTCATCTACCTTGTAGCTAGAACTCTGTATATGGCAATGTTGCAGTACCCTGCCATGGAGCTAGCTGTCAGTATACGGACAGGTTGGACTCATCTGCCATGGAGCTATTATCCTATATATGGACATGTTGGACTACTCTGCTTGTAGCTAGCTCTCATTATATGGACATGTTGGACACATCTGCCATGTAGCTAGAACTCTGTATATGTAAATGTTGTCCTACACTGCCATGTAGCTAGCTCTCTGTATATGGACATTTTGGACTCGTCTGCTATGTAATGAGCTCTCTGTACATGGATACGTTGGACTGATCTCCCAAGTAAGTAGCTATCTGTAGTTCAACATATTGGATTTTCTGCCATGTAGCTAGCACTAAGCATATGGACATGTGGGACTCATTCACCAGGTAGCTAGTGCTCTTTATAGGGACATGTTTGACTACTCTGCCTTGTAGCTAGCTCTCAATATAAAAAGATTTTGGACTCATCTGTCATATACCTTGAGCTATGTATATGGAAATGATGCACTACTCTTCCATGTAGCTAGCTCTCTGTATATAGACAAGTTGGACTCATCTGCCTTGTATCTAGAACACTGTATATAGAAATGTTGCACTAAGCTGCCATGTACCTTGCTCTCTGTTTATGGATATTTTGGACTCATCTGCCATGTCGTGAGCTCTCTGTACATGGATATGTTGGACTGATCAGGGAAGTATGTAGCTCTTGGTATATGAACATATTGGACATGTCTGCCATGTAGCTAGCTCTCAGTATATGGACATGTTGGACTCATCTGCCATTTAGCTAGTACCTTGTATATGGACATGTTGGACTACTCTGCTTTAGCTAGCCCTCAGTATGTGGATATGTTGGACATATCTACCATGTAGCTAGAACTCTGTATATGGAAGTGTTGCACTACTCTGCCATGTAACTAGCTCTCTCTCTATGGACATTTTGGACTTGTCTGCTATGTAATTAGCTCTCTGTACATGGACACGTTGGATTGATCTGCCAAGTAGGTAGCTACCTGTATATGAACATATTTGACTCATCTGCCATGTAGCTAGCACTCAGTATGGGGACATGTTGGAATCATTACCCAGGTAGCTAGTACTCTTTGTATGGATATGTTTGACTACTCTGCCATGTAGCTAGCTCTCAGTATATGAACACTTTGGACTCATTTCCCATATACCTTGAACTCTGTAAAAGGAAATGATGCACTACACTGCCATGTAGCTATCTCTCTTTATATGGATAATTTGGACTCGTCCACAATATCGTTTACTCTCTGTACATGGATATGTTGGACTGATCTGCCATGTAGTTTGCTTCCAGTACATGGACACGTTGGACACATCTATCATGTAGCTAGAACTTGGTAAATGGACATTTTGCACTACTCTGCCATGTAGTTAGCTAACTGTATATAGAGAAGATGGACTCATCTGCCTTGTAGCTAGAACTCTGTATATGGAAATGTTGCACTACCTTACAGTTTAGCTAGCTCTCGATATAAGGACATTTTGGACTCATTGCCATGTAGGTAGCTATCTGTACATGGATATGTTGGACTGATCTTCCAAGAAGGTAGCTCACTGTGTATGAACATATTGGACTTGTCTGCCATGTAGCTAGCTCTCAGTATATGGACATGTAGCACTCATCTGCCATATAGCTAGTTCCCTGTATATGGACATGTTTGACTACTGTGCCTTGTAGTTAGCTCTCAGAATATGGACACGTTGGGCACATCTGCCATGTAGCTAGAACTCTGTATATGGAAATATTGCACTACTCTGCCATTTATCTAGCTCTCTGTATATGGACATTTTGTACTCATCTACCATGTAGTTAGCTCTCTGTACATGGATATGTTGGATTGATCTGCCAAGTACGTAGCTCTCTGTATATGAACATATTGCACTTGTCTGCCATGAAGTTAGCTCTCAGTACATGGACATGTTGAACTCATTAGCCTGGTAGCTAGTACTCTTTATATGGACATGTTGGACTATTCTGCAATGTAGCTAGCGCTCAGTATATGAACACTATGGACTCATCTTCCATGTATCTTGAACTCTGTATATGCTAATGATGCAATGCTCTGCCATGTAGCTAGCTCTCAGTATATGAACATGACGGACTCATTAGCTAGATAGCTAGTACTCTTTATATGGATATGTTAGACTACTTTGCAAATTAGCTAGCTCTCAGTATATGAACACTTTGGACTTATCTGCCATGTACCTTGAAATCTGTATGTGGAAAAGATGCACTACTTTGCAATGTAACAAGCTCTCTGTATATGTTACATTTTTACTCATCTTACATATAGCTAGCTCTCTGTGCATGGATATTATCGACTGATCTTCCATTTAGGTAGTTTTCAGTATATCGACATGTTGGACACATCTGCCATGTAGCTAGAACTGTGTATATGTAAATGTTGCACTACCCTGCCATGTAACTAGCTTTGTGTGTATGGGCATTTTGGACTCGTATGCCATGTCGCTAGCTATCTTTATATAGACATTTTGGACTCATCTGCCATGTCGCTAGGTCTCTGTACATGGATATGATGGACAGATTTGCCAAGTAGGTAGCTACTTGTATGTGAATATATTGGACGTTTTTGCCATGTAGCTAGCTCTCAGTATATGGACACGTTGGACTCATCTGACATGTAGCTTGAACTCTGTATATGGAAATGATTCACTACTGTGCCATAGAGCTAACTATCAGTATATGGACCTTTTGGACTCGTCTGCCATGTAGCTAGCTCTCTCTGCATGGATATTTTCGACTGATCTACCATGTAGGGAGCTCTCAGTATATGGACACATTGGACACATCTGCCATGTAGCTAGAACTCTGTATATGGAAATGTTGCACTACTGTGCCATATAGCTAACTCTCTGTATATATACAAGTTGGACTCATCTACCTTGTCTAGAAATCTGTATATGAAAATATTGCACTACGTTGTCATGTACTTAGCTCTCTGAATACAGATATTTTGGACTCGTCTACAATGTTACTAGCTCTCTGTACATGGATATGTTGGACTGATCTGCCAAGTAGGTAGCTCTCTGTATATGAATATATTGGACTTGTCTGGGTTGTAGTTAGCTCTCAGTATATGGACATGTTAGACTACTCTGCCATGTAGCTAGCTCTCTGAATATAGACATTTTGGACTCGTCTGCCATGTAGCTAGCTAACTGTGCATGGATATTTTGGACTGATCTGCCATGTACGTTGCTCTCAGCATATGGACATGTTGGACACATCAGCCATGTAGCTAGCTCTCTGTATATAGACAAGTTGAACTCATCTGATTTGTAGCTAGAAGTCTATATATGGAAATGTTGCCCTACACTTCCATGTAGCTAGCTCTCTGTATATGGACATTTTGGACTTGTCTGCCTTGTAGGTAACTCTCTGTACATGGAAATGTTGAACAAATCATCCAAGCAGGTAGCTCTCTGTATATGAAAACATTGAACTTGTCTGCCATGTACTAGCTCCCAGTATATTCACATATTGGACACATCTGCAATGTAGATAGCTCTCAGTATATGGTCATGTTGGACTCATCTGCCATGTAGCTAGTACCCTGTATAAGGACATGTTGGACTGATCTGCCGTGTAGGTAGCTCTCAGTATATGGACACGTAGGACACATCTGCTATGTAGCTAGCACTCTGTATATAGACAAGTTGGACTCATTTACCTTGTAGCTAGAACTCTGTATATTGAAATGTTGTACTACCCTGCCATGTAGCTAGCACTCTCTATAAGGACATTTTTAACTCATCTGCCATGTAGCTAGGTCTCTGTACATAGATATGTTGGACTGATCTGCCATGTAGGTAGCTCTCCTTATATGAATACATTGTACTTGTCTGCCATGTAGCTAGCTCTCAGTATATGGACATGTTGGACTCATTATCCAGGTAGCTAGTACCCTGTATATGGACATGTTGGACTGATCAGTCATGTAGGTAGCTCTCAATATATGGACACGTTGGACACATCTGCCATGTAGCTTGAACTCTGTTTATGGAAATTGTGCACTACTCTGCCATGTGGCTAGCTCTCTGTATATGGACATTTTGGACTCATCTTCCATGTAGATAGCTCTCTCTGCATGGATATTTTGGAGTGATCTACCATGTAGATAGCTTTCAGTATATGGACACGTTGGACAAATCTGCCATGTAGCTAGAACTGTGTACATGGAAATGTTGTACTACTCTGTCATGGAGCTAGCTCTCTGTATATAGAGAATTTGGACTCATCTACCTTATATCTAGAACTCTTTATATGGAAATGTTGCACTGCCCTGACATGTAGATAGCTTTCTGTATATGGACATTTTGGACTGTCTGCCATGAAGCTGCCTCTCAGTATACGGACATGTTGGACTCATGTGCCTTTTACCTAGAATTCTGTATATGGACATGTTGCACTACCCTGTCATGTAGCTAGCTCTCTTTATATGGACATTTTGGGCTCATCTGCCTTGTAGCTAGAACTCAGTATATGGAAACGTTGCAATACCCTGACATGTAGCTAGCTCTCTGTATATAGACATTTTGGTATGTCTGCCATGAAGCTAGCTCTCAGTTTATGGACATGTTGGACTCATCTTCCTTGTGGCTAGAACTCTTTATATGGAAATGTTGCACTACAATGCCATGTAGCTAGCTCCCTTTATATGGACATTTTGGACTCACCTGCCTTTTAGCTAGAACTCTGTATATGGAAACGTTGCACTACCCTGCCATGAAGATACTTTCTGTATACAGACATTTTGGACTCATCTGCCATGTAACTAGCTCTCTTTACATGGATATGTTGGACTTATCTGTCAAGTATGTGACTCTCTGTATATGGACATATTGGACTTGTATGCCATGTAGCTAGCTCTCAGTATATAGACAAGTTGGACCCATCTGCCTTGTATGTAGAACTCTGTATATGGAAATGTTGCATGACCCTGCCATGTAGCTAGCTCTCTGTATATGGACATTTTAGACTTGTCTGCCATGATGATTGCTCTCTGTACATGGATATGTTGGACTGATCTGTCAATTAGTTAGCTTTCTGTATACAAACATATTGGAATTGTCTGTCATGTAGTTAGCTCTCAGTATATGGACCTGTTGGAATGATCTGCCATGTAGGTAGCTCTCAGAATACAGACACGTTGGACACATCTGCCATATATCTAGAACTCTGTATATGGAAATGTTGCTCTACAGTGCCATGTAGCTAGCTCTCTGTTTATAGACAAGTTGGACTCATCTGCCTTGTAGCTAGAACTCTGTATATGGAAATGTTGTACTACCCTGCCATGTAGCGAGCTCTCGTATATGGACATTTTAGACTCATCTGCCATGTAGCTAGCTTTCTGTACATGGATATGTTGCATTAATCTGCAAAGTAGGTAGCTGTCTGTATATGAACATACTGAAATGTTCTACTATCCTGCCTTGTAGCTAGCTCCCAGTATACAGACATGTTGGACACATCTGTAATGTAGCTAGCTCTCAGTATATGGGCATGTTGGAATCATCTTCCATGTAGCAAGTACCCTGTATAAGGACATGTTGTACTGATATGCCATGTCATTATCTCTCTGAATATGGAGACGTTGGACACATCTGCCATGTATCTAGAACTCTGTATTGGAAATGTTGTACTACTCTGCGATGTAGCTAGATCTCTGTATATAGACAAATTGGACTCACCTGCGTATTAGCTAGAACACTGAATATGGAAATGTTGCACTTCCCTGCCATGTAGCTAGCTCTCTGTGTATGGATATTTTGGAGTCATCTGCATTGTAGCTAGCTCTCTAGACATGGATATGTTGGACCAATATGCCAAGTATATAGCTCTCGGTATATGAACATATTGGATTTAGCTGCCATGTAGCTAGCTCTGAGTATATGGACATGTTTGATGCATTAGCCAGGTAGCTAGTACTCATATAAGGACATGTTGGACTACTCTGCCATGTAGCTAGCTGTCAGTATATGAACACTTTTGACTCATCTATCATGTAGTTTGAACTCTGTATATGGAAATGATGCACTACTGTGTCATGTACCTAGCTCTCTGTATATGAACATTTTGGACTTGTCTGACATTTAGCTAGCTTTCTGTGCATGGATATTTTTGACTGAGCTGCCATGTTGATTGCTCTTAATGTATGGATACGTTGGCACATCGGCCATGTAACTAGAACTCTGTATATGGAAATGTTGCACTACTCTGCCATGTAACTAGCTCTCTGTATATGGACATTTTGGACTCGTCTACCATGTAGCTAGCTCTCTGTTCATGGATATGTTGGACTGATCTGCAAGTATGTACCTCTCTGTATATGAACATATTGAACTTGTCTGCTATGTAGCTGGCTCCCATTATATGGATATTTTGGACACATCTGCAATGTAGCAAGCTCTCAGTATATGGACATGTTGGACTCATCTGCCTTGTAGCTAGTACCCTGTATATGGACATGTTGTAATACTCTGCCATGTAGCTCACTCTCAGTATATGAACACTTTGGACTCATCTGCCATTTAGCTTGAACTCTGTATATGGAAATGTTGCACTACTCTGCCATGTAGCTAGCTCTCTGTATATGGACATTTTGGTCTCGTCTGCTATGTAGCTAGCTCTCTGTGCATGGATATTTTGGATCGATCTGTAATGTAGGTTGCGCTCAGTATATGGACATGTCGGACACATCAAACATGTAGCTAGAACTCTGTATATGGAAAGGTTGCACTACTCTGACATGTAGCAAGCTCTCTGTAAATAGACAAGTTTAACTCCTATGCCTTGTTGCTAGAACTCTAAATATGGAAATGCTGCACTATGCTGCCATGTAGCTTGCTCTCTGTATACGGACATTTTGGACTCGTCTGCCATGCAGCTAGCTCTCTGTATATGGATATGTTGGACTGATCTTCCAAGTAGGTAGCTCTCTGTATATGAACATATTGGACTTGTCTGCCATGTAGCTAGCTCTCAGTATATAAACTAGTTGGGCTCATCTGCCTTGTAAGTAGAATTCTGTATATGGAAATGTTTGACTACTCTGCCATGTAGCTAGCTCTCTGTATATGGATATTTTGGACTCATCTGCCATGTAGCTAGCTCTCTGTACATGAATATGTTGGACTGATATGCCAAGGAGGTAGCTCTCTGTATATGAACATACTGGACTTGTCTGCCATCTAGCTAGCTCTCAGTATATGGCCATGTTTGACTCATCTGCCATGTAGCTAATACTCTTTTTATCGACATTTTGAACTACTCTGCCATGAAGCTTGCTCTAATTATATGAACACTTTGGACTCATCTGCCATGTAACTAGAACCCTGTATATGGAAATGTTGCACTACTCTGCCATGGAGCTAGCTCTCTGTATATGGACATTTTGGACTTGTCTGCCATGTAGTTAGCTCTCAGTATATGTTCATGTTGGACTTATCTGTCATGTAGCTACTATCCTGTGTATGGACATGTTTGGCTACCCGCCATGTAGCTATCTCTGTATATAGACAAGCTGAACTCATCTGCCTTTAAATTAGAACTCTATATATGGATATGTAGCACTACCCTGCCATGTAGTTAGCTCACTGCATATAGACAAGCTGGAATCATCTGCCTTGAAGCTTGAATTCTGTATATGAAATGTTAAACTACTCTGATATGTAGCTAGCTTTCGGCATATGGACATTTTGGACTCCTATAACATGTAGCTCACTCCCCGTGCGTGGATATTTTGGACTGATCTGCCATGCCGCTAGCTCTGTGTACATGGATACGTTGGACAGATCTGCCAAGTAGGTAGCTCTCTGTATATGAAATGTTGAACTACTCTGATATGTAGCTAGCTCTCAGTATATAGACAATTTGGACTCATCTGCCTTGTAAGTAGAATTCTGTATATGGAAATGTTGCACTACCCTTCCATTAAGCTAGGTCTCTGTATATGGATATTTTGGACTCCTCTACCATATAGCTAGCTTTCTGTACATGAATATGTAGGACTGATATGCCAAAGAGTAAACACAATGTATATGAACATACTGGACTTTTCTGACATCTAGCTACTTCTCAGTATATGGCCATGTTGGACTCATCTGCCATGTAGCTAGTACTCTTTATATGGACATTTTGGACTACTTTGCCATGAAGCTTTCTCTAAGTATATGAACACTTTGGACTCATCTGCCATGTAGCTTGAACTCTGTATATGGAAATGTTGCACTACTCTGCCATGGAGCTAGCTCTCTGTAGATGGACATTTTGGACTCGTCTGCCATGTAGCTAGATCTCTGTACATGAATATGTTGGACTGATGTTCCAAGTATGTAACTCTCTGCATATGAACATATTGGACTTTCTGTCATGTAGCTAGCTCTCAGTATATGGACATATTGGATACTCTGCCATGTAGGTGACTCTCTGTATATGGACATGTTGCACACATCTGCCATATACCTAGAACTCTGTATATGGATATGTTGGACTACTCTGCCATGTATCTAGCTCTCTGTATATAGACAAGTTGGACTCATCTGCCTTGTGGCTAGAACTCTGTATATGGAAATGTTGAACTAAACTGCCATGTAGCTAGCTATCTGTTTATAGACAAGTTGGACTCATCTTCCTTGTAGCTGGAACTCTGTATATGGAAATGTTGCAATACCATGTCATGAAGATAGCTCTCTGTATATGGACATTTTGGACTCGTCTGCCATGCATCTAGCTCTGTTTACATGGATATGTTAGACTGATCTGCCAAGTATTTAGTTATCTGTATATGAACATATTTGGACTTGTCTGCCATGTAGGTAGCTCTCAGCATATGGAATGTTGGACTCATCTGGCATGTAGCTTGTACCCTGAATATGGGCATGTTGGATTACTTTGATTGTACCTAGTTCTCAGTATATGGACACGTTGGACACATCTGACATTTAGATAGAACTCTGTATTTGCAAATGTTACACTGCTCTCCCATGTAGCTAGCTCTCTTTATATGGACATTTGGGACTTGTCTGCCATGTAGCTAGCTCTATGTACATGGATATGTTAGACTGATCTGCCAAGTATTTAGTTATCTCTATATGAACATATTTGGACTTGTCTGCCATGTAGGTATCTCTCAGTATATTGACATGGTGGATTCATTAGCCAAGTAGCTAGTACTCTTTATATGGACATGTTGGATTATTCTGCCAGTTAGATAGCTCTCAGTATATGAACACTTTGGATTCATCTGCCTTGTAGCTAGACCTCTGTATATGGAAATGTTGCACTACTGTGCCATGTAGCTAGCTCTATGTATATGGACATTTTGGACTCGTCTGCCATGTAGCTATCTCTCAGTGCATGGATATTTTAGACTGATCTGACATATAAGTAGCTCTCCGTATATAGACATGTTGGACACATCAGCCATGTAGCTAGAACTCTGTATATGGAAATGTTGCACTTCTCTGCCTTGTAGCTAGCTCTCTGAATATAGACAAGTTGTACTCATATGCCTTCTAGATAGAACTCTGTATATGGAAATGTTTCACTACCCTGCCATGTAGCTAGCTCTCTGTATATGGACATTTTGGAGTCATATGTCAAGTATCTCGCTTCCTGTGCATGGATATTTTAGACTGATCTGCCATGTAGCTAGCTCTCTGTACATGGATATGTTGGACTGGAGCCAAGTAGGTAGGTCTCTGTATATGAACTTATTGGACTTATATGCCATGTAGCTAGCTCTCAGAATATGTATGTACATGTTGTACTCATCTGTCATGTAGCTAGTACCCTGTGTATTGACATGTTTGGCTACCCGGCCATGTAGCTAGCTCTGTATATAAACAAGCTGGACTCATCTGCCTTGAAGCTAGAACTCTATATATGGAAATGTTGCACTACCCTGCCATGTATCTAGCTCTCTGCATATAGACAAGCTGGACTCATCTGCCTTGTAGATACAATTCTGTATATGAAATGTTGAACGACTTTGCCATGTAGTTAGCTCTCTGTATATGGACATTTTGGACTCATATGACATGTAGCTCGCTCCCTGTGCATGGATATTTGGACTGATCTGCCATGTAGCTAGCTTTCTGTACATGGATATGTTGTACTGATCTTCCAAGGAGTTAGCTTTCTGTATATGAACGTATTGGATTTTTCTTCCATGTAGCTAGCTCTCAATATATAGACATGTTGGATTAATTAGCATGGTAGCTAGTGCTCTTGTCTGTATATAGAAAATTGGACTCATCTGCCTTGTTGCTAGATTTCTGTATATGGAAATGTTACACTACACTTCCATGTAGCTATCTCTCTGTATATGGACATTTTGTACATGTCTGTCATGTACCTAGCTGTCTGTACATGGATATGATGGACTGATCACCCAAGTACGTAGCTATCTGTATAAGAACATACTGGATTTGTCTTTCATGTAGCTAGCTCTCAATATATTGACATGTCGGACTCATTAGACAGGTAGTTAGTATTCTTTATATGGACAAGTTAGACTGCTCTGATTTGTAGCTAGCTCTCAGTATATGAATACTTTGGATACATCTGTCGTGTAGCTTGAACTCTGTATATGGAAGTGGTGCACTACTCTGCCATGTAACTAGCTCTCTGTGTATGGACATTTTGGTCTCATCTAACATATAGCTAGCTCTCTCTGCATGGATATTTTCGACTGATCTGTCATGTAAGTAGCTCTCAGTTTATGGACACGTTGGATACATGTGCCATGTAGCTAGAACTCTGTATATGGAAATTTTGCACTAC
>NW_006408841.1:2424705-2426009 GCF_000296735.1 Chrysochloris asiatica
TCTCAGTATATGGCCATGTTGGACTCATCTGCCATGTAGGTAGCTCCCAGTATAAGGACATGTTGGACACATCTGCTAGCTCTGAGTATATGGACATGTTGGACTCATCTGCCATGTAGCTAGTACGCTGTATATGGACATGTTGGAATGATCTACCATGTAAGTAGCTCTCAGTATATGGACACGTTGGACACATCTGCCATGTAGCTAGAACCCTGTACATGGATATGTTGCATTACCCTTCCATGTAGCTAGCTCTCAGTATATGGACATGTTGGACTCATTAGCCAGGTTGCTAGTACTCTTTATATGGACATGATGGACGACTCTACCATGTAGCTAGCTCTCAGTATATGAACACTTTGGACTCATCTTTCACTTAGCTTGAACTCTGTATATGGAAATCAAGCATTATTCTGCCATGTTGCTAGCTCTATGTATATGGACATTTTGGAATCGTGTGACACATAGCTAGCTCTTTTTACATGGATATTTTGGACTGAACTGCCATGTAGGTAGCTCTCAGTATATGGACATGTCAGGCACATCTGCCATGTAGCTAGAACTTTGTATATGGAAATGTTCCAATACTCTGCCATGTAGCTAGCTCTAAGTATATGGACACGTTGGACTCATCTGCCATGTAGCTAGTACAACGTATATGGACATGTTGGACTACTCTTCCATGTAGCTATATCTCAGTATATGGACATATTGGACTCATCTGTCATGTAACTAGTACATTGTTTATTGACATTTTGGACTCATCAGCCTTGAAGCTATAATTCTGTTTATGGAAACGTTCCACTACCCTGCCATGTAGCTCACTCTCTGTATATGGACATTTTGGACTCATCTGTCATCTAGCTACATCTCTGTACAAACATATGTTGGACTGATCTGCCAAGTAGGTCGCTCTCTGTATATGAACATATTGGACTTGCCTGCCATGTAGCTAGCTGTCAGTATATAGACAAGTTGGACTCATCTGCCTTGTTGCTAGGACTCTGTATATGGATATGTGGCACTACCCTGCGATGTAGCTAGCTCTCAGTATATGGACAGGTTGGACTCCTCTGCCATGTAGCTAGCTCTCATTACATGGATATGTTGTACTGATCTGCCAAGTAGGTAGCTCTCTGTATGTGAACATATTGGACTTGTCTACCATGTAGATAGCTCTCAGTATATGGACATGTTGGACTCATCTGACATGTAGCTAGTACCCTGTATGTGAGCATGTGGAATCACTCTTCCATGGAGCTTGCTCTCAGTATATGAACACGTTGGACACATCTGCCATG
>NW_006408841.1:2426109-2427463 GCF_000296735.1 Chrysochloris asiatica
TATGAACACGTTGGACACATCTGCCATGTAGCTAGAACCCTGTATATCGAAATGTTGCACTACCCTGCCATGTAGCTAGCTCTCTGTATATGAACATATTGGACTTGTCTGACATGTACCTAGCTCTCAGTGTATGGACATGTTGGACTCTTCTTCCTTGTAGCTAGTACCCTTTATATAGACATGTTGGACTACTCTGTTATGTAGCTAGCTCTCAGTATATGAACACTTTGGACTCATAGGCCATGTAGCTTGAACTCTGTATATGTAAATGATGCACTACTCTGCCATGTAGCTATCTCTCTGTATAGCGACAAGTTGGACTCATCTGCCTTGTAGCTAGTACCCTGTATATGGACATGTTGGAGTACTGTGTCATGTAGCAAGCTCTCTGTATATGGACATTTTGGACACATCTGCCATGTAGCTTGAGCTCTGTATATTGAAATGTGGCACTACCCTGCCATGTAGATACCTCTCAGTATATGGACATGTTAAACTCATTAGCCAGGTAACTAGTACTCTTTATATGGACATGTTGGACTACTCTATCATGTAATTAGCTCTCTTTATATGATCATATTGGACTTGTCTGCCATGTACCTAGCTCTCTGTATATGGAGAGGTTGGACACAACTGTTATGTAGCTAGATCTCTGTATATGGAAATGTTGCACTACGCTGCCACATCGCAAGCTCTCTGTATGTGGACATTTTGGACTTGTCTGCCAGCTAGTTAGCTCTCAGTATATGGCCATGTTGGACTCATCTGCCATGTAGGTAGCTCCCAGTATAAGGACATGTTGGACACATCTGCTAGCTCTGAGTATATGGACATGTTGGACTCATCTGCCATGTAGCTAGTACGCTGTATATGGACATGGATATGTTGGACTGATCTGCCAAGTAGATAGCTCTCTGTATATGAACATATTGGATTTGTCTGCCATGGAGCTACCACACAGTATATAGACAAGTTTGACTCATCGGCTTTTTAGCTTGAACTCTGTATATGTAAAAGTTGCACTACTCTACCATGTAGCTTGCTCTCAGTATATGGACATGTTGGACTCATCTGCCATGTAGGAACTACACTGTATATGGACATGTTTGAATACTCTGCCATGTAGCTAGCTCTCAGTCTATGGACACGTTGGACACTTCTGATATATCGCTAGAAATCTGCGTATGGAAATGTTGCACTACCGTGCCATGTAACTAGTTCTCTGTATATAGAAGAGTTGGACACATCTGCCATATAGCTAAATCTCTGTATATGGAAATGTTGCACTACACTACCATTTAGTTTGTTCTTTCTATATAGACAAGTTGGAATCACCTGCCTTGTAGCTAGA
>NW_006408841.1:2429533-2431662 GCF_000296735.1 Chrysochloris asiatica
AACATATTGGACTTATCTGCCATGTAGCTAGCTCTCAGTATTTGGACAGGTTGTACTCATATATTGTGTAGATAGTACGCTGTGTTTGGACATGTGGAATACTCTGCCATGTAGGTAGCTCTCAGTATTTGGACACATTAGACACATCTGCCATGTAGCTAGAACTCTGTATATGGAAATATTGCAGTACTCTGCCATGGATCTAACTCTCTCTATATAGACAAGTTTGACTCATCTGCCTTGTAGCTAGAACTCTGTACATGGATATATTGGACTGATATGCCAAGCATGTAGCTCTCTGTATATGAACATATTGGTCTTGTCTGCCATCAAGCTAGCTCTCATTATATGGATATTTTGGACCCGTCTGACTTGTAGCTAGCTCTCTATGCATGACTATTTTGGACTGATCTGCCATGTAAGTAGCTCTCAGTATATGGACACATTGGAAACATCTGCCATCTAACTAGACTCTGTATATGGAAATGTTGAACTACCCTCCCATGTAGCTAGCTCTCTGTACATGAATTTATTGGACTTGTCTGACATGTAGCTTGCTCTCAGTATAAGGACATGTTGGACTCATATGTCTTGTAGCTAGTATACTATATAAGGGCATGTAGGACTACTATGTTATGTAGCCAGCTCTCAGTATATGGACATGTTGGACACATCTGCAATTTAGCTATAACTCTGTGTGTTGGAATGTTCCACTACACTGCCTTGTAGCTAGCTCTCTGTATATGGTCAATTTGGACTCATCTACCATGTAGCTAGCTCTCTGTACATGGATACATTGGTCTGATCTGCCAAGTAGGTAGCTCTCTGTATATGAACATATTGGACTTATCTGCCATGTAGCTAGCTCTCAGTATTTGGACAGGTTGTACTCATTTGTTATGTAGCTAGTATCCTGTGTATGGACATGTTGGAATACTCTACCATGTAGGTAGCTCTCAGTATATGGACATGTTGGAAACATCTGCCATGTAGCTAGAACACTCTATATAGAAATGTTGCACAATCCTGCCATGCAGGTAGCTCTCTGTACATGAGCATATTGGACTTTTCTGCCATGTAGCTAGCTCTCAGTATATGGACATGCTGGACTCATCTGCCATGTACTAGTACCCTGTATATGGAAATGTTGGACTACCCTGTCATGTAGTTAGCTCTCTGTTTATAGACGAGTTGGACTCATCTGCCGTGTAGATAGAACTCTGTATATGGAGATGTTGCTCTACCCTGCCATGTAAATAGCTTTTTGTATATGGACATTTTTGACTTGTCTGCCATGTAGCTAGCTCTCTGTATAGGCATATGTTGGACTGATCTGCCAAGTAGGTAACTCTCTGTATATGAACATATTGGATTTGTCTGCCATGTAGTTAGCTTTAATTATATGAACTCTTTGGATGGATCTGCCATGTAGCTAGCTCTCAGTATATGGACACGTTGGACTCATGTGTCTTGGAGCTAGAACTCTGTATATGGATATGTTGCACTACTCTTCCATTTAGCTAGAATATTGTATATAGACAAGTTGGACGCATCTGCCTTGTAGCTAGCTCTCTGTATATGGACATTTTGGACTAATCTGCCTTGTTCCTAGAACTCTGTATATGGAAATTTTGCACTAACCTGCCACTTAGCTAGCTCTCTGTATATGGACATGTTGGACTCATCTGCCATGTAGCTAGTACCCTGTATATGGACATGTTAGATTATTCTGCCATGTAGCTCGCACTCAATATATGGGCACATTGGACACATCTGTCATGTAGCTAGAACTCTGTATATGGAATAGTTGCACTATCATACCATGTAGATAGCTCTCTGTACATGAACATATTGGACTTGTCTGCCATATAACTAGCTTTCGGTGTATGGACATGTTGTACTCATCTGCCATGTATCTAGTACCCTTTATATGGACATGTTGGATTACCCTGCCATGAAGTTAGCTCGGTGTCTGTACTCAAGCAGGACTCATCTGCCTTGTAGCTAGAACTCTATATATGACAATGTTGCACTACCCTGCCATGTAGCTAGCTCTCTGTATGTACACAAGTTGGACTCATCTGAGTTGTATCTAGAACTCTGTATATAGAAATGTTGCACTGCCCTGA
>NW_006408841.1:2431907-2437792 GCF_000296735.1 Chrysochloris asiatica
GTAGCTAGTACCCTGTATATGGACATGTTGGAGTACTCTGCAATGTAGCTAGCTGTCAGTATATGGACATGTTGGACTCATTATCCAGGTAGCTAGTACCCTTTATATGGATATGTTGGACTACTCTGCCATGTATCGAGCTCTCAGTATATGAACATTTTGGATTCATCTGACATCTGGCTTGTTCTCTTTATATGGACATTTTGGGCTCATCTGCATTGTAGCTAGAACTCTGTATATGGAAATGTTGCACTACCCTGCCATGTAGCTAGCTCTCGGTATATGCACATTTTGGACTTTTCTGACATGTAGCTAGCTCTCTGTACATGGATATGTTGGACTAATCTGCCAAGTATGTAGCTCTCTATATGGGCATATTAGACTTGTATGCCATCTAGTTAGATCTCAGTATATGGATATTTTGGACTCATCTGAATTGTAGATAGCTCTCTGTGCATAGATATTTTGGACTGATCTGCCATGTAGCTAGCTCTCTGTACATGGATATGTTGGACAAATCTTCCAAGTATGTAGCTCTCTGTATATGGATATATTGGACTTGTCTGCCATCTAGTTAGCTCTCAGTATATGGATATTTTGGACTCATTTGACTTGTAGCTAGCTCTCTGTGCATGGATATTTTGGAGTGATCTGCCATGTAGGTAGCTCTCAGTATATGGACACGTTGGAAAGGTCTGCCATGTCGCTATAACTCTGTATATGGAAATGTTGCACTACTCTGCCATGTAGCTAGCTCTCTGCATACAGACATTTTGGATTCCTTTGCCATGTAGTGCATGGATATTTTGGAATTATCTGCCATGTAGTTTGCTCTCATTATATGGACACGTTGGACACATCTGCCATGAAGCTAATACCCTGTATATGGACATGTTGGACTACTCTGACATGTAGCAAGCTGTCATATATGAACACTTTGGACTCATCTGCCATTTAGCTTGATGTCTCTATAAGGAAATGTTACACTACTCTTCCATGAAGCTAGCTCTCTCTATATGGACATTTTGGACTCATGTAACATGTAGCTAGTAGCCTGTATATGGACATATTGGACTGATCTGCCATGTAGCTAGCTCTCTGTTCATGGATATTTTGGACTGATGTGCCATGTAGGTAGCTGTCAGTATATGGACACGTTGGAAAGATCTGCCATGTAGCTAGAACTCTGTATATGGAAATGTTGCACTATTCTGCCCTGTATCGAGCTCTCTGTATGTAGACATTTTGGACACAACTGCCATGTATATTGCTCCCTGTACATGTATATATTGGACTGATGTGCCAAATAGGTTGCTCTCTGTATATGAACCTATTGGATTTGTCTGCCATGTAGCTAGCTCTCAGTATATGAACACTTTCGACTGATCTTTAATACAGCTAGCTCTCAATATATGGACATGTTGGACTCATCTGCCTTGTAGCTACCACTCTTTATGTGGAAATGTTACACTATTCTGCCATTTAGCTAGTCCACTGTATATAGACAAGTTGGACGCATCTGCCTTGTAGCTAGCTCTCTGTAGGTGGACATTTTGGGCTCATCTGACATGTAGCTCGAACTCTGTATATGGAAATGTTGCACTACCCTGCCATGAAGCTAGCTCTCTGTATATGGACATTTTGGATTCTTCTGACATATAGCTAGCTCTCAGTACATGGATAAGTTGGACTGATCTGCCAAGTAGGTAGCACTCTGTATATGAACATATTGAACTTGTCTGCTATGTAGCTAGCTCTCAATATATAGACATGTTGGACTCATCTGCCGTGTAGCTAGTACCCTGTATATGGACATGTTGGACTACCCTGCCATGTAGTTAGCTCTCTGTATATAGACAAGTTTGACTCATCTGCCTTGTTGGACATGTTGGACACATCTGCCATGTAGTTATAAATCTATACATGGAAATGTTGCACTACCCTGTCATCTAGCTAGCTCTCTGTATATGCATATTTCGGATTTGTATGACATATAGCAAGCTCTCTGTACATGGATATATTGTACTGATCTGCCAAGTAGGTACCTATCTGTATATAAACATATTGGACTTGTCTGCCATGTAGCTAGCTCTCAGTATATGGACATGTAGGACTCATTAGGCAAGTAGCTAGTACCTTTATATGGCATGCTGGAATACTTTGCCATGTAGCTAGCTCTCAGTATATGAACACTTTGCACTCATCTGCCATGTAGCTTGAACTCTGTATTTTGAAATTATGCACTACTCTGCCATATAGTTAGCTCTCTGTATATGGACATTTTGGACAGCTCTGCCATGTACCTAGCTCTCTGTTCATGGATATTTTGCACTGATCTGCCATGTAGGTAACTCTTAGTATATGGACAAGTTGGATACATCTGCCATGTAGTTAGAACCCTGTATAAGGAAATGTTGCACTAGCCTGCCATGTAGCTAGCTCTCTGTATATGGACATTTTGGATTCGTCAGCCATGTAGCTAGCTCTCTGTAGATAGACATGTAGTACTAATCTGCCTTGTAGCTAGAATACTCTATATGGAAATGTTGCACTACCTTGCCATGTACCTAGCTCCCTGTATATGGACAATTTAGACTCATCTTCCTTGTAGCTAGAACTCTGTATTTGGAAATGTTGCACTCCAATGTAGTACAGAGCTAGTAGCTCTGTATTTGGAAATGTTGCACTGTCTGTATTTGTTTATTTTGGACTTATCTGCCATGTAGCTAGTTCCTTATGCATTGCTATTTTGGACTGATCTGCCAAGTATGTAGCTCTCTGTATATGAACATATTGGACTTTTCTGCCATGAAGCTAGCTCTCAGTATATGGACACATTGGACACCTCTGACATGTTGCTAGTATATGGATATGTTGGACATATCGGCCATGTAGCTAGATCTCTGTATAGGGATATGTTCCACTACTCTGCCATTTAGCTAGACCACTGTATATAGACAAGTTGGACGCATCTGCCTTATAGCTATCTCTCTGTATATGGACATTTGGGCTCAACTGCCTTGTAGCTAAACTCTGTATATGGAAATGTTGCACTACCCTGCCATGTATCTAGCTCTCTGTATATGGACATTTTGGAATCTTCTGCCATGTAGCTAGCTCTCTTTACATGAATATGTTGGAATGATCTGCCAAGTAAGTATCTCTCTGTATATGAACATATTGGACTTGTCTACCATATAGCTAGCTCTCAGTATATGGACATGTTGGACTGACTTGATATGCACATGTTGGACTACTTTGCCATGTTGCTAGCTCTCAGTATATGGGCAAGTTGGACACATCTGTCATGTAACTTGAACTCTGTATATGGAAATGTTGTGCTTCCCTAACATGTAGCTAGCTCTCTGTACATGAACATATTGGACCTGTCTGCCATGTAGCTAGCTAGCAGTATATGGATATGTTGGATTCATCTGCCTTGTAGCTGGTAACCTGTATATGGATATGTTGCACTACCGTGCCATGTAGCTACCTCTCAGTAGATGGACACGTTGGACACATCTGCCATGTAGCTAGATCTCTGTATATGGAAATGTTTCACTACTCAGCCATATAGCTCGCACTCTGTATATGGACATTTTGGTTTTGTCGGTCATGTACCTAGCTCTCTGTAAATGGATATATTGTACTGATCTGCCAAGTAGCTACTTATCTGTATATGAATATATTGGACTTGTCTGCCATGTAGCTAGCTCTCAGTATATGGACATGTCGGACTCATTAGCCAGGTAGCTAGTGCTCTTTATATGGGCTTTTTGGAATACATTGTCACGTAGCTAGCTCTCAGTATAGGAACACTTTGTATTAATCTGCCATGTAGCTAGAAGTCTGTATTTGGAAATGTTGCACTACTCTGCCATGTAGCTAGATCTCTGTATATAGACAAGTTGGACTCATCTGCCAGGTAGCTAGAACACTGAATATGGAAATCTTGCAGTACCCTGCCGTGTAGCTAGCTTTCTGCACATGGACACGTTGGACTCATCTGCCATGTAGCTATTACTCTGTATATAGACATGTTGGACTACTCTGCCGTGTAGCTAGCTTTCTGCACATGGACACGTTGGACTCATCTGCCATGTAGCTATTACTCTGTATATAGACATGTTGGACTACTCTGCCGTGTAGCTAGCTTTCTGCATATGGACATTTTGGAATCGTCTGTCATGTAGCTAGCTCTCTGTACCTGGATATGTTGGGTTCATCTGGTAAGGACATAACTCTCTGTATATGAACATATTGGACAACTCTGCCATGTAGCTAGTTCACAGTATATGGACACATTGGACACATCTACCATGTAGCTAGAACTCTGTATATGGAAATGTTGCAGTACTCTGCCATGGATCTAGCTCACTGTATAAGGACATTTTGGACTCGTCTGACATGTAGCTAGCTCTCTGTACCTGGATATGTTGGGTTCATCTGGTAAGGACGTAACTCTCTGTATATGAACATATTGGACTACTCTGCCATGTAGCTAGCTCTCAGTATATGGACATGTTGTACTCATTATCCAGATAGATACTTGTCATTTTATGGGCATGTTGGACTAATCTGCCATGTACCTTGATCTCTGTATATGGAAATGATGCAATACGCTGCCATGTACCTAGCTCTCTCTATATAGACAAGTTAGACTCATCAGCCTTGTAGATAGAACTCTGTATATGGAAATGTTACACTACAGTGCCCTGTAGTTTGCTCTCTGTATATGGACATTTTGGACTCATCTGACTTGTAGCTAGAACTCTGTATATGGAAATGTTTCACTACCCTACAATGTAGCTAGCTCTCTGTATATGGAAATTTTAACTCGTCTTCCATGAAACGAGCTCTCAGTATATGGAAATGTTGGACTCACCTGCCTTGTAGCTAGAACTCTGTATATGGAAATGTTGCACTACCCTGCCATGTAGGTAGCTCTTTGTATATGGGCATTATGAACTCATCTCCCTTGTATTTAGAACTCTGTATATGGAAATGTTCCACTACCCTGCCATGTAGCTAGTTCTCTGTATGCGGACATTTGGGACTCGACTCTCATGTAGCTAGCTCTCTTTACATGTATATGTTGGACTGATCTGCCAAGTAGTTAGCTCTCTGTACATGACCATATTGAACTTTTCTGCCGTGTAGCTAGCTCTCAGTATATGGACATGTTGGACTCATCTTCCATGTAGCTAGTAACCTGTATATGGACATGTTGGACTGATCTGCCATGTAGGTAGCTCTCAGTATATGGACACGTTGGACACATATTCCATATAGCTAGAACTCTGAATATGGAAATGTTGCTCTACTCTTCCATGTAGCTTGCTCTCTGTATATAGTCAAGTTGGACTCATTTGCCTTGGAGAAAGAACTCTCTATATGTAAATGTTGCAGTACCCTGACATGTAACTACCTCTCTGTATATGGACATTTTGAACTTGCCTGCCATGTAGCTAGCTCTCTGTACATGGATATGTTGGAATGATCTGTTAAGAAGGTAGCTCTTTGAAAATGAATATATTGGACTTGTCTGCCATGTAGTTAGCTCTCAGTTTATGGGCATGTTGGACTCATTAGCCAGGTAGCTAGTACTCTTTATATGAACAGATTGGACTTGTCTACCATGTAGGTAGCTCACAGTATATGAACACTTTGGACTCATCTGCCATGTGACTAGCTCTCTGTATATGGATATTTGGGCTCATCTGCCTTGTAGCTTGAACTCTGTAGATGGAAATGATACACTACTCTGCTATGTAGCTAGATGTCTGAATATGGACATTTTGGATTGGTCTGACATGTAGCTAGCTTTCTGTGCATGGACATTTTGGATTGATCTGCCATGTAGGATGCTCTCAGTATATGGACAC
>NW_006408841.1:2437932-2444089 GCF_000296735.1 Chrysochloris asiatica
TATGGAAATATTGCACTACTCTGTCATGTAGCTACCTCTCTGTATATAGACAAGTTGGACTCATCTACCTTGTATCTAGAACTCTTTATATGGAAATGTTGCACTACCCTGCCATCTAGCTAGCTCTCTGTACATGGATATGTTGGACTGATCTGCCAAGTAGGTAACTCTCTGTATATGAACATTTTGGACTTGTCTGCCATGTAGCTAGCTCTCGGTATATGGACACATTGGACATATCTGCCATGTAACTAGAAGTCTGTGTATGGAAATGTTGCACTACCCTGCCATGTAGCTAGCTCTCTGTATATGGACATTTTGGACTCAATTGACCTGTAGCTAGCTCTCTGTATATGGACATTTTGGACTTGTCTGCCATGTAGCTAGCTCTCTGTATATGGATATGTTGGACTGCTCTGCCAAGTAGGTAGCTCTCTTTATATGAACATACAGGACTTTTCTGTCATCTAGATAACTCTCAGTATATGGACATGTTGGACTCATCTGCCATGTAGCTAATACCCTGTATATGCACATGTTGGTCTGTTCTGCCATGTAGTTAGCTCTCAGTATATGGACCTGTTGGACACATTTGCCATATAGCTAGATCTCTGTATATGGAAATGTTGCTCTACTCTACCATGTAGCTTCTTCTCTGTATATAGTCAAGGAGGAATCATCTGCCTTGTAGCTAGAACTCTTTATATGGAAATGTTGCACTACCCTGCCATATAGCTGGCTCTCTGTATATGGACATTTTGGACTCGTATGCCATATAGCTAGTTCTCTGTACATGGATATGTTGGAATGATCTACCAAGAAGGTAGCTCTTTGTATATGAACATATTGGGCTTATCTGCCATGTAACTAGATCTCAGTATATGGATATGTTGTACTCATTAGCCACGTAGCTTGTACTCTTTATATGAACATGTTGGACATGTCTGCGATGTAGCTAGCTCTCAGTATATGAACACTTTGGACTCATCTGCCATGTAGCTTGAACTTTACATATGAAAATGATGTAATACTCTGCCATGTAGTTAGCTCTCTCTATATGGACAATTTGGATTCATCTGCCATGTAGCTAACTCTCTGTGTATGGACATTTTGGATTAAACTGCCTTATAGGATGCTCTCAATATATGGATACATTGAACACATCTGCCATGTGGCTAGAACTCGGTATATGGAAACATTGCACTGCCCAGCCATGTATCTCGCAATCTTTATATAGACAAGTTGAACTAATCTGCCATGTAGCTAGAAATCTGTATATGGAAATGTTACACTACCCTTCCAAGTTGCTAGCTCTCTGTATATGGACATTTTGTACTCGTCTGTCATGTAGCTGGCTGTCTGTACATGGATATGTTGGACTGATCTACCAAGTAGGTAGCTCTCTGTATATGAACATACTGAACTTGTCTTTCCTGTTGCTAGCTCTCAGTATATGGACATGTTGGACTCATTAGCCAGGTAGCTTGTTCTCTTTATATGAACATATTGGACATGGCTGTCATGTAGCTAGCTCTCAGTATATGAACACTTTGGACTCATCTGCCATGTAGCTTGAACTCTGTATATTAAAATGATGCACTATTCTGCCATGTAGCTAGCTCTCTCTATATGGACAATTTGGATTCATCTGCCATGTTGCTAGCTCTCTTTATATGGAAATTTTGGACCTGTGTGTGATGTAGCTAGCTCTGTGCATGGATATTTTGAACTGAACTGCCATGTAGGATGCTCTCAGTATATGGACACGTTAAACACATCTGCCCTGTAGCTAGAACTCGGTATATGGAAATGTTGCACTACCATACCATGTAGCTAGCAATCTGTACATAGACAAGTTGAACTAATTTGCCGTGTAGCTAGAAGTCTATATATGGAAATGTTAGACTACCTTTCCAAGTGGCTAGCTCTCTGTATATGGACATTTTGTACTCGTCTGTTATGTAGCTGTCTGTCTATACATGGATATGTTGGACTGATCTGCCATGTAGATAGCTCTCTGTATATCAACATATTGGACTGTTCTTTCATGTAGCTAGCTCTCAGTATATGGACATGTTGGACTCATTAGCCAGATAGCTAGTTCTTTTTAATGGACATGTTGGACTACTCTGCCATGTAGCCAGCTCTCAGTATATGAACACTTTGGACTCATCTGCCATGTAGCTTGAACTCTGTGCATGGATATGATGCACTTCTCTGCCATGTAGCTAGCTCTCTATATGTGGACATTTTTACTCGTCTGACATGTAGCAAGCTCTGTGCATGGATATTTTGGACTGATGTGCCAAGTAGGTAACTCTCTGTATATGAACATATTGGACTTGTCTGCCATGTAGCTACTTCTCTGTATATAGACAAATAGGAATCATCTGCCTTGTAGGTAGAAGTCTGTATATGCATATTGTGCACTAACCTCTCATGTAGATAGCTCTCTGTATATGAACATTTTGGACTCATCTGCCATGTTGATAGCTCTCTGTACATGGTTATGTTGGACTGATCTGCCAAGTAGGTAGCTCTTTGTGTATGAACATATTGGATTTGTCTGTCATGTAAGTAGCTCCCAGTATATTGTTTTGTTGGACCCATCTGCAATGTATCTAGTGCTCAGTATATGGACATGTTGGACTCATCTGCCATGTAGCTAGTAACCTGTATATGAACATGTTGGACTGATCTACCATGTAGGTAGCTCTCAGTATATCAACACGATGGACACATCTGCCATGTAGAGTATGTGGAAATGTTGCACTACTGTTTCATGTAGCTTGCTCTCTCTATATAAACAAGTTGGACTCATCTGCCTTGTAGCTAGAACCCTGTATATGGAAATGTTGCACTACACAGCCATGAAGATAACTCTTTGTATATGGACACTTTGGACTCGTCTGCCATGTAGCTAGCTCTCTGTTCATGGATAAGTTGGACTGATTTTCCAAGTAGGTAGCTCTCTGTATATGAACATATTGAATTTGTCTTCCATGTAGCTAGCTCTCAGTATATGAACATGCTGGAGTCATTAGCCAGGTAGCTAGTACTCTTTATATGGACATGTTGGACTTCTCTGCCATATAGATAGCTCTCAGTATATGAACACTTAGGACTCATCTGTCATGTAGCTTGAACTCTGATTATGTAAATGATGCACTACTCTGCCATGTAGCTAGCTCTCTGTATATCTACATTTCGGAGTCGTCTGACATGTCGCTAGCTCTCTCTGCTTGGATATTTTGGACTGATCTGAAATGTAGCTAGCTCTCAATATATGGACAAGTTGGACTCATCTGCCTTGTAGCTAGAACTCTGTATATGGAAATGTTGCACTACACTGCCAAGTAGTTAGCTCTCTATATATGGACATTATGGACTCATCTGCCTTGTAGCTAGAACTCTGTATATGGAAATGTTGCACTACCCTGCTATGTAGCTAGCTGTCTGTATACGGACATTTTGGACTCGTCTGCGATGTAGCTAACTCTCAGTATATAGACAAGTTGGACTTATCTGCCTAGTAAGAAGAACTCCGTTTATGGAAATGATGCACTACACTGCCATGTAGCTATCTCACTGTATATGGACATTTTTGACTCATCTGCCATGAAGCTAGCTCTCAATAAATGCACATGTTAGACTCATCTGTCTTGTAGCTAGAACTCTGTATATGGAAATGGTGCACTACCCTGCCATGTACCTAGCTCTCTGTACATGAATATGTTGGTGTGATCTACCAATTAGGTAGTTCTCTCTATCTGAACATATTGGACTGGTCTGCCATATAGCTAGCTCTCAGTATTTAGACTACTTGGACTCATCTGCCTTGTAAGTAGAACTCTGGTATGGAAATGTTGCACTACCCTGCCATGTAGCTCTCAGTATATGGACATGTTGGACTCATAAGCCAGTTAGCAAGTACTCTATTTATGGACATGTTGGACAACTCTGCCAAGTAGCCAACTCACAGCATTTGAACACGTTGGAGTCATCTGCCATGCAGCTTGAACTTTGTATGTGTAAATGATGCACTACTCAGCCATATATCTACCTCTCTGCATATGGACATATTTGAATCGTTTGACCTGTAGCATGCTCACTGTGCATGGATATTTTGCACTGATCTGCTATGTAGTTAGCTCTCAATATATGGAAACCTTGGACACATATGCCACGTAGCTAGAACTTTGCATATGTAAAAGTTTCACTACCCTGCCATGTATCTAGCTCTGTCTATATCGATATTTTGGACTCGTCTGCCATGTCACTAGCTCTCTGTACATGGATATGTTGGACTGATCTGCCAAGTAGGTAACTCTTTGTATATGAACATATTGGACTTGTGTGCCATGTACCTAGTTCTCAGTATATGGACATGTTGGACTCATTAGCCAGAGAGCTAGTACTCTTTGTATGGACATGTTGGACTACTCTTTTATGTAGCCAGCTCTCAGTATATGAACACTTTGGACTCATCTGCAATGTAGCTTGAACTCTATATATGGAAATGATGCAATACTCTACCATGTAGCTAGCTCTCTGTATGTGGACATTTTCCACTCATCAGACATTTAGCAAGCTTTCTTTGCCGGGATATTTTGGACTGATCTGCCAAGTAGGTAAGTCTCTGTATATGAACATACTGGACTTGTCTGCCATGTAGCTGGCTCTCAGTATATGGACATGTTGGACTCATCAGATTTGTAGCTAGAACTCTGTATTTGGAAATGTTGCACTACCTTGCCATGTAGCTAGCTCTCTATATACGGACATTTTGGACTTTTCTGACTTGTAGATAGCTTTCTGTACATGGATATGTTGGAATGATCTGCCAAGTAGGTAGTTCTCTGTATATGAGGATATTGGAATTTTCTGCCATGTAGCTAGCACTCAGTATATAGACAAGTTGGACTCTTCTGCATTGAAAGTAGAACTCAGTATATGGAAATGTTGCACTACCCTACCCTGTAGCTAGCTCTCTGTATATGGACATTTTGGACTCATCTGCCATGGAGCTAGTACCCTGTATATGGACATGTTGGACTGATCTGCCATGTAGGTAGCTCTCAGTATATGGACACGTTGGACACATCTGCCATGTAACTAGGACTCTGTATATAGAAATGTTGTTCTACTCTGCCTTATAGCTAGCTCTCTGTATATAGACCAGTTGGATTCATCTGCCTTGAAGCTAGAACTCTGTATATGTAAATGTTGCACTACCCTGTCATGTAGCTAGCTCTCTGTATATGGATATTTTGTACTCGTCTACCATGTCACTAGCTCTCTGTACATGGGTATGTTGGACTGATCTGCCAAATAGGCAGCTCTCTGGATATGAACATATTGGACTTGTCTGCCATGTAGCTAGCTCCCAGTATATGTACATGTTGGACACATCTGCAATGTAGCTAGCCCTCTTTATATGGACATGTTGGACACATCTGCCATGTAGGTACTAACCTGTATATGGACATGTTGGACTGATCTGCTATGTAGGAAGCTCTCAGTACATGGACACTTTGGACTCATCTGCCATGTAGCTTGAACTCTGTATATGGAAATGTTGCACTACACTGCCATGTAGATAACTCTCTGCATATCGATATTTGAGAATTGTCTGCCATGGAGCTAGTAGATCTCTGTACTTGGAATATGTTGGACTGATCTGCTAAGTAGTTAGCTCTCTGTGTATGAACAAATTGGACTTGTCTTTCATGTAGCTAGCTCTCAGTATATGGACATGTTGTAATCAATAGCCAGGTAGCTAGTACTCTTTATATGGACATGTTGGACTTCT
This sequence comes from Chrysochloris asiatica, assembly GCF_000296735.1. NCBI lineage: Eukaryota > Metazoa > Chordata > Mammalia > Afrosoricida > Chrysochloridae > Chrysochloris > Chrysochloris asiatica. The sequence continues at coordinate 2,443,745 of NW_006408841.1, forward strand.
CTGCCATGTAGCTAGCTCTCAGTATACGAACACTTTGGCCTCATCTGCCATGTAGCTTGAACTCTGTATATGGAAATAATGCACTGTGTTGCCATGTAGTTAGCTGTCTGTATATGGACATGTTTTACTCATCTGACAGGTAGCTAGCTCTCTATGTGCATGGATATTTTCGACTGATCTGCCATGTAAGTAGCTTGTCGGGGTTTTCCCTCGACATAGTTGTCACGAGTGTTTGGTTCACGAGGAGGGGAGATCCAGTGGCGATAGGGATAGCGAAAGAATACACAGAGAAACAGAAGAAGGGAGACAATGAGGCACCCCAAAGCCAGGGTGGATACATCACTG
>NW_006408841.1:2445374-2447238 GCF_000296735.1 Chrysochloris asiatica
TGTAGCTAACTCTCTGTATATGGACATTTTGGACTCATCTGCCTTGTAGCTAGAACGCTGTATATGGAAATCTTATACTACACTGCCATGTAGTTAACTCTCTATATATGCGCATTTTGGACTCATCTGCCTTGTAGCTAGAACTCTGTATATGGAAATGTTGCACTACCATGCCATATAGCTAGCTCTCTGTATTCGGACATTTGGCTCGTCTGCCATGTAGCTAGCTCTCTGTCCATGGATATGTTGGTATGATCTGCCACTTAGGTAGTTCTTTGTATCTGAGCATATTGGACTTGTCTGCCATGTAGCTCGCATTCAGTATATAGAAAATTTGTACTCATCTGCCTTGTAATTAGAAGTCTTTATATGGAAATGTTGCACTACCCTGCAATGTAGCTGGCTCTCTGTATATGGACATTTTCGACTCGTATGCCATGTAACTAGCTCTCTGTACATAGATATGTTGGAATGATCTACCAAGAAGGTAGTTCTTTGTATATGAACATATTGGACTTATCTACCATATAATTAGATCGCAGTATATGGATATGTTGGACTCATTAGTCTGGTAGCTTGTACTCTTTATATGAACATGTTGGACATGTCTGCCATTTAGCTAGCTCTCAGCATATGGGCATGTTCGACTCATCGGATTTAGATAGAACTCTGTATATGGAAATGATGCACTACTCTGCCATGTAGCTAGCTTTCTGTATGTGGACATTTTTCACTCGTCTGACATGTAGCAAGCTCTCTGTGCATGGATATTTTGGACTGATCTGCCAAGTAGGTAACTCTCTGTATATGAACACATTGTACTTGTCTGCCATGTAGCTAGCTCTCAGTATATGGACACATTGGACATATCTGTCACGTAGCTAGAAGTCTGTATATGGAAGTGTTGCACTACCCTGCCATGTAGCTAAATCTCTGTATACGGACATTTGGACTTGTCTGACATGTAGCTAGCTCTCTGTACATGGATATGTTGGAATGATATACCAAGTAGGTAGTTCTCTGTGTATGAACATATTGGAATTTTAAGCCATGTAGCTAGCACTCAGTATATAGACAAGTTGGACTCATCTGCCTTGTAAGTAGAACTCTTTATATGGAAATGTTGCACTACCCTGCCATGTAGCTGGCTCTCTGTATATGGACATTTTGGACTCGTATGCCATGTAGCTAGCTTTCTGAACATGGACATGTTGGAATGATCTACCAAGAAGGTAGCTCTTTGTATATGAACATATTGGGCTTATCTGCCATGTAACTAGATCTCAGTATAAGGATATGTTGGACTCATTAGCCAGGTAGCTTGTACTCTTTATATGAACATGTTGGACATGTCTGCCATGTAGCTAGCTCTCCGTATATAAACACTTTGGATTCATCTGCCATGTACCTTGAACTCTGTATATCAATATGATGCACTACTCTGCCATGTAGCTTGTTGTCTCTATATGGACAATTTGGATTCATCTGCCATGTAACTAGCTCTCTGTGCATGGATATTTTGGACTGAACTGCCATATAGGTTGCTCTGAGTATATGGACACGTTGAACACATCTGCCATGTAGCTACAACTCGGTATATGGAAATATTGCACTACACTGCCATGTATCTAGCAATTTGTATATAGAGAAGTTGAACTAATCTGCCGTGTAGCTAGAAATCTGTATATGGAAATGTTACACTACCCTTCCAAGTGGCTAGCTCTCTGTATATGGACATTTTGTACTTATCTGTCATGTAGCTGTCTGTCTGTACATGGATATGTTAGACGGATCTGCCAAGTAGATAGCTCTCTGTATATGAACATATTGAAATTGTCTTTCATGTAGCTATCTCTCAGTATAT
>NW_006408841.1:2448048-2457313 GCF_000296735.1 Chrysochloris asiatica
TGTATATGGAAATGTTGCACTACCCTGCCATGTAGCTGGCTCTCTGTACATGGACATTTTGGACTCGTATGCCATGTAGCTAGTGATCAATACATGAGTATGTTGGAATGATCTACCAAGAAGTAGCTCTTTGTAAATGAATATATTGAACTTGTCTGCCATGTAACTAGAACTCAGTATATGGATATGTTGGATTCATTAGCCAGGTTGCTAGTTCTCTTTATATGAACATATTGGACATGTCTGCCATGTAGCTTGCTCTCAGAATATGAAGACTTTGGACTCATCTGCCATGTAGCTTGAACTCTGTATATGAAAATGATGCACTACTCTGCCATGTAGCTAGCTCTCTGTATATGGACAATTTGGATTCGTCTGCCATGTAGCTAGCTCTCTGTGCATGAATATTTTGGACTGAACTGCCATGTAGGATACTCTCAGTATATGGACATGTTGAACACATCTGCCATTTAGCTAGAACTTGGTATATGGAAATTATGCACTACCCTGCCATGTAGCTAGCAATCTCTATATAAATAAGTTGGACTAATCTGCCATATAGTTAGAAATCTGTATATGGAAATGTTACACTACCCTTCCAAGTGGCTAGCTCTCTGTATATGGACAGTTTGGACTTGTCTGCCATGTAGCTACCTCTCTGTATATGGATATGTTGGACTGCTCTGCCAAGTAGTTAGCTCTCTGTATATGGATATGTTGGACTGCTCTGCCAAGTAGTTAGCTCTCTGTATATGGATATGTTGGACTGATCTGCCAAGTAGTTAGCTCTCTGTATATGAACATGCTGGACTTTTCTGTCATCTAGCTAGCTCTCAGTATATGGACATGTTGGACTCATCTGCCATGTAGCTCATACCCTGTATATGGACATGTTGGACTGTTCTGCCATGAAGCTAGCTCTGTTTACATGGATATTATGGAAAGATCTCCCAAGTAGGTAGTTCTCTGTATATGAGCATATAGGACTTGTCTGCCATGTAGCTAAATCTCAGTATATTGACAAGTTAGACTCATATACATTGAAAGTAGAACTCTGCATATGGAAATGTTGCACTACCATTCAATGTAGCTAACTCTCTGTATATGGACATTTTGGACTCATCTGCCATGTAGCTAGTAGCCTGTATATGGACATGTTGGACTGATCTGCCATGTAGCTAGCTCTCAGAATATGTACATGTTGGACTCATCTGCCTTGTAGCTAGAACTCTGTATATGGAAATTTTGTTGTACTCTGCCATGTAGTCTTTATATGGGCATGTTGGATTCATCTGCCATTTATCTTGAACTCTGTATTTGCAAATGTTGCACTACCCTGCCATATAGCTAGCTCTCTGTATATGGACAGTTTAACTTGTCTTCCATGAAGCTTTCAGTATATGGACATGTTGGACTCATCTGCCAACCCTGTATATGGACGTGTTGGAATACTCTCTCATGTAGCTAGCTCACAGTATTTGGACACGTTGGACACATCTGCCATGTAGCTAGAACTTTGTATATTGGAAAGTTGCACTCCTCTGCCATGTATCTAGCTTACTGTATATGTATATTTTTGACTCGTCTGACATGTAGCTAGTTCTCTGTACCTGTATACGTTTTATTCATCTGCTAAGGAAGTAACTCTCTCTATATGAACATATTGGACTTGTCTGTCATGTAGCTAGCTCTCAGTATATGGACATGCGGTACTTATTAGCCAGATAGATAGTAGTCTTTATAAGGATATGTTGGACTCATCTGCCATGTACCTTGAACTCTGTATATGGAAATGTTGCACTACTCTGCCAACTAGCTAGCTCTTTGTATATGGTCATTTTAATTCTTCTTCCATGAAACTAGCTCTCAGTATATGGACATGTTGGACTCATCCGCCTTGTAGCTAGACCTCTGTATATGGAAACCTTGCACTACCATGCCATGTAGCTAGCTCTCTTTATACAGACATTTTGGACTCATCTGTCTTGTATCTAGAATTATGTATATGGAAATGTTGCACTACACTGCCCTGTAGCTTGCTTTCTGTATATGGACATTTTGGACTCATCTGTCCTGTAGCTAGAACTCTGTATATGGAAATGTTGCACTACCCTGTCAAGTAGCTAGCTCTTTGAATATGGACATTTTAACCCGTCTTCCATGAAACTAGCTCTCAGTATATGGATATGTTGGATTCATCCGACTTGTAGCTAGAGCTCTGTATATGGAAACGTTGCACTACCCTTCCATGTAGTTAGCTCTCTGTATACGGACATTCTGAACTCATCTGTCTTGTATCTAGAACTCTGTATATGGAAATGTTGCACTACCCTGCCATGTAGGTAGCTCTCTGTATACGGACATTTTGGACCCGTCTGCCATGTAGTCAGCTCTCTGTACATGGATATGCTGGAATGATCTGCCAAGTAGGTAGCTCTCTGTATATATCCATATTGGACTTGTCTGCCGTGTAGCTAGCTCTCAGTATATGGTTATGATGGGTTCATCTGCCATGTAGCTAGTAACCTGTACATGGATATGTTGGACTGATTTTACTAGTAGGTAGCTCTCTGTATATGAACATATTGCACTTGTCTGCCACGTAGCTAGTTCGCAGTTTTTGGATATGTTTGAGTCATTAGCCAGATAGCTAGAACTCTGTATATGGAAATGTTGCACTACTCTGCCATGTAGCTAGTTGTCTGTATATGGACATTTTTGACTCGTCTGCCATGTAGCTAGATTTCTGTCCATGGATATGTTGGATTGTTCTGTCAAGTAGGTAATTCTTTGAATATGAACTTATTGGACTTGTCTGCCATGTAGCTAGCTACCAGCATATGGACATGTTATCCATATCTGCAATGTAGCTAGCATTCAGTATATGGACAAGATGGACTCATCTGCCATGTAACTAGTACCCTGTATATGGACAGGTTGGACTTATCTAACATGCAGGTAGGTCTCAGTATATTGAGACTTTGGACAAATCTGCCATGTAGCAAGAACTTTGTATATGGCAATGTTGCCCTACTCTGTCATATAGCTAGCTGTCTGTGTATGTACATGTTGGACTCTTCTGCCTTGTAGCTAGAACTCTGCATATGGAAATGTGTACTACCCTGCCATGTAGCTAGCTCTCTGAATATGGACATTTTGGACTCAGCTGCCGTGTAGCAAGCTCTCTGTACATGGATATGTTGGAATGATCTGCCAAGTAGGTAGCTCTCTGTATATGAACATATTGCACTTGTCTGCCATGTAGCTAGCTCTCACTACATAGAAAAGCTGGACTCATCTGTCTTGTAAGAAGAACTATGTATATGGAAATGTTGCATTATCCTACCATGTAGCTAGCTCTCTGTATATGAACATTTTAACTCATCTTCAATGAAGGTAGCTCTCTGTATATGGACATGTTGGACACATCTGCCTTGTAGCTAGAACTCTGTATATGGAAACGTTGCAATACCCTGCCATGTAGCTAACTTTCTGTATATGGACATTTTGGACTTGTCTGCCCTGTAGCTAGCTATCTGTACTTGGATATGTTGGAATGATCTGCCAAGTAGGTAGCTCTCTGTATATGAACATATTGCACATGTCTGCCATGTAGCTAGCTCTCAGTACATAGAAAAGTTGGACTCATTTGTCTTGTAAGTAGAACTCTGTATATGGAAATGTTGCACTACCCTGCCATGTAGCTAGCTCTCTGTATATGAACATTTTACATCGTCTTCCATGAAGTTAGCTCTCTGTATATGAACATGTTGGGCTCATCTGCCTTATAGCTAGATGTCTTTATATGGAAATGTTGCAATACCCTGCCATGTAGCTAGCTCTGTGTATATGGACATTTTGGATTCGTCTGACATGTAGCTAGTTCTCTGTACATGGATATGTTGGACTGATCTGCCAAGCAGGTAGCTCTTTGTATATAAACATATTGGACTTGTCTGCCATGTAGGTGGCTCTCAGTATATGGACACGTTGGACACATCTGCCATGTAGCTCGCTCTCTGTATATGAACATTTTAACTCATCTTCCATGAAGGTAGCTCTCTGTATATGGACATGTTGGACTCATCTGCCTTATAGCTTGAACTCTGTATATGAAAACGTTGCAATACCCTGCCATGTAGCTAGCTCTGTGTATATGGACATTTTGGACTCGTCTGCCTTGTAGCTAGTTCTCTGTACATGGATATGTTGGACTGATCTGCCAAGCAGGTAGCTCTGTGTATATGAGCATATTGGTCTTGTCTGCCATGTAGTTAGCTCCCAGTATATGGACACGTTGGACATATCTGCCATGTAGGTAGAACTCTGTATATGGTAATGCTGCACTACTCTGTCATGTAGCTAGCTCTCTGTATCTTGACAAGTTAGACTTTTCGGCCTTGTAGCTAGAACTGTGTATATGGAAATGTTGCAGTACCCTGCCATGAGGCTCCCTCTCTGTATATGGACATTTTTGACTCATCTGTCTTGTAGCTAGAACTCTGTATATGGAAATGTTGTACTAACCTGTCATGTAGCTAGCTCTCTGTATACGGACATTTTGGACTCTTCTGCCATGTAGCTAGCTCTCTGTATATGGATATGTTGGAAAGATCTGTCAAGTAGGTAGCACCTTGAATATGAACATATTGGACTTGTCTGCCATGTAGGTAGCTCTCAGTATATGGACACGTTCACGTTGGAATAATTAGCCAGTTAGCTAATACTCTTTATATGAACATGTAGGTCTTGTCTGCCATGTAGCCTGCTCTCAGTATATGAACACTTTGGACTCATCTGCCATGTAGCTTGAAAACTCTATATGGAAATGATGCACTACTCTGCGATGTAGCTAGCTCTCAGTATATGGACACGTTGGACACATCTACCTTGTAGTTAAACTCGGTATATGGAAATGTTGCACTACTCAGCCATGTAGCTAGCAATCTGTATATAGCCAAGTTGGAATAATCTTCCTTGTAGCTAGAAGTCTTTATATGGAAATGTTAAACTACACTTCCATGTAACTAGCTTTCTGTATATGGACATTTTGGACTCGTATGTCATGTAGCTAGCTCTCTGTACATGGATATGTTGGACTGTTCTGCCACGTAGTTACCTCTCTGTATATGAACATATTGGACTTGTCTGCCATGTAGCTAGCTCTGAGTATATGTACATGTTGGAGTCATTAGCCATGTACCTATTATTCTTTTAAAGGACATGTTGGACTACTCGGCCATATAGCCAGCATTAAGTATATCAACACTTTGGACTCATCTGCCATGTAGCTTAAACTCTGTGTATGGAAATTATGCACTATTCTGCCATGTAGGTAGCTTTCTGTATGTGGACATTTTCAAATTTTCTGACATGTAGCAAGCTCTCTGTGCATGGATCTTTTGGACTGATCTGCCACATAGGTAAGTCTCTGTATATGAACACATTGGACTTGTCTGACATGGAGCTAGATTTCAGTGTATGCACCTGTTGTGCTTATCAGCCATGTAGCTATAACTCTGCATATGGAAACGTTGCACTACCCTGCCATGTAGCTAGCTGTCTGTATATGCCATTTTGGACTCATCTCTCTTGTAGCTAGAACTCTGTATATGGAATTGGTGCACTACCCTGTCATGTAGCTAGCTCCCTGTATATGGACAGTTTAGACTCATCTGCCATTAGCTAGCTCTCTGTACATGGATATGTTGGAATGATCTGCCAAGTAGGTAGTTGTCTGTATATGAACATATTGGATTTGTCTGCCATGTAGCTAGCTCTCAGTATATAGACAAGTTGGACTCATCTGCCTTGAAAGTAGAACTCTGTATATGGAAATGTTGCACAACCCTGCCATGTAACTAGCTCTCTGTATATGGACATTTTGAACTTGGCTGCCATTGTAGCTAGTACCCTGTATATGGACATGATGGACTGATCTACCATGTAGGTAGCTCTCAGTATATGGACACGTTGGACACATCTTCCATCTAACTAGAACTCTGTATATGAAAATGATGCACTACTCTGCCAACTAGCTAGTTCTGTGTATATAGACAAGTTAGACACATCTGCCTTGTAGCTAGAACTCTGTATATGGAAATGTTGCACTACACTGCCATGTAGCTAGCTCTCTGTATATGGACATTTTAGACTCATCTGTCTTGTAGCTAGAACTCTGTATGTGGAAATGTTGTTCTACTCTGCCATGTTGCTAGGTCTCTGTATATAGACCAGATGCAGTCATCTGCCTTGTAGCTAGAACACTGTATATGTAAATGTTCCACTACCCTGCCATGTAGCTAGCTGACTGTATATGGATATTTTGTACTCGTCTGCCATGTCGCTAGCACTATGTACATGGATATGTTGGACTGATCTGCCAAGTACTTAGCTGTCTGGATATGAACCTATTGAACATGTCTGCCATGTAGCTAGCTAGAAGTATATGGACATGTTGGACACATCTGCAATATAGCTAGCACTCAATATATGGACATATTGGACACATCTGCCACCCTGTATATGGACATGTTGGACTGATGTGCTATGTAGGTAGCTCTCAGTACATGGACACATTGAACACATCTGTCATGTAGCTAGAAATCTGTATATGGAAATGTTGCACTACCCTGCCACATCGATAACTCTGTATGTAAATATTTTGGACTCATATGCCATGGTGCTAGCTCTCTGTACATGGATAAGTTGGACTGATCTACCAAGTATGTAGCTCTCTGTATATGAAAATATTGGACTTGTCTTCCATGTAGCTAGTGCTCAGTATATGGACATATTGAACTCATTAGCCAGGTAGCTAGTACTCTTTGTGTGGACATGTTGGACTACTCTGACATGTATCCAGCTTTCAGTATATGAACACTTTGGACTCATCTGCCATGTAGCTTGAACTCTGTGTATGGAAATGATGTAATACTCTGTCATGCAGCTAGCTCTGTGTATGTGGACATTTTCGACTCGTCTGACATTTAGCAAGCTCTCTGTGCATGGATATTTGGACTGATCTGCCAAGTAGGCAAGTCTCTGTATATGAACAAATTGGACTTGTCTGCCATGTAGCTAGCTCTCAGTATATGGACATGTTGAACTCATCTGCCTTGTAGCTAGAACTCAGTATATGGAAATGTTGCACTACACTGCCATGTAGCTAACTCTCTGTATATGAACATTTTCGACTTGTCTGACATGTAGCTAGCTCTCTGTACATGGATATGTTGGAATGATCTGCCAATTAGGTAGTTCTCTGTGTATGAGCATATTAGAATGTTCTGCCCTGTAGCTATCTCTCAGTATATAGATAAGTTTGAATCATCTGCCTTGAAAGTAGAACTCAGTATATGGAAATGTTGCACAACGCTGTCATGAAGGTAGCTATCTGTATATGGACATTTTGGACTCATCTGCCATGGAGTATTACCGTATATATAGACATGTTGGACTGACCTGCCATGTAGGTAGCTCTCAGTACATGGACACGTTGGGCACATCTGCCATGTAACTAGAACTCTGTATATTGAAATGATGGTCTACTCTGCCTTGTAGCTAGCTCTCTGTATATAGACCAGTTGGACTCATCTGACTTGTAGCTAGAATTCTGTATATTTAAATGTTGCACTACCCTGTCATGTATATGGATAATTTGTCTCTGTATATGGATAATGTGTACTCGTCTGCCATGTCGCTACCTTTCTGTACATGGGTATGTTGGACTGATCTGCCATGTAGGTAGCTCTCTGGATATGAACATATTGGACTTGTCTGCCATGTAGCTAGCTCCCAGGCTATGTACATGTTTTACATATCTGCAATGTAGATAGCGCTCAGTACATGGAAATGCTGGACACATATGCCATGTAGCTAGTACCCTGTACATGGACATGTTGGGCTGATCTGCAATGTAGGTAGCTCTCAGTACATGGACATGTTGAACACATCTTCCATGTAGCTTGAAATCTGTATATGGAAATGTTGCACTACACTTCAATGTAGATAGCTCTCTGTATATAAACGTTTTGGACTCGTTTGGCATGGAGCTAGTAGATCTCTGTAATTGGATATGTTGTACTGATCTGCCAAGTAGGTGGCTCTCTGTGTATGAACATATTGGACTTGTCTGCCATGTACGTGCTCTCAGTATATGAACACTTTGGACTCATCTGCCATGTAGCTTGAACTCTGTATATGGAAATGATGTACTACTGTGCTATGTAGCTAGCTCTCTGTATATCTACATTTTGGACTCGTCTGACATGTCGCCAGCTCTCTCTGTCTGGATATTTTGGACTCATCTGCCATGTAGGGTGCTCTCAGTAGATGGACACGATGGACACATCTGCCATGTAGCTACAACACTGTATATGGAAATGTTGCACTACTCTGCCATATAGCTGGTTCTCTGTATATAGACAAGTTGGACTCATCTGTCTTGTAGCTAGAACTCTGTATATGTAAATGTTGCACTACACTACCATGTAACTAGCTCTCTCTAAATGGACATTTTGGACTCATCTGCCTTGGAGCTAGAACTCTGTATATGGAAATGTTGTACCACACTGCCATGTAGTTAACTCTCTATATATGCACATTTTGGACTCATCTGCCTTGTAGCTAGAACTCTGTATATGGAAATGTTGCACTACCCTGCCATGTAGCTAGCTCTCTGTATATGGACATTTGGGACTCATCTGCCATGTAGCTAGCTCTTAGTATATAGACAAGTTGGACTTATCTGCCTAGTAAGAAGAACTTGGTATATGGAAATAGTGTACTACACTGCATTGTAGCTATCTCACTGTATATGGACATATTCGACTTCTCTGCCATGAAGCTAGCTCTCAGTAAATGCACATATTGGACTCATCTGCCTTGTAGCTAGAACTCTGTATATGGAAATGTTGCACTACCCTGCCATACAGCTAGCTTTGTGTATATGGACATTTTTGACTCATCTGTCTTGTAGCTAGAACTCTGTACATGGAAATGTTGCACTACCCTGCCATGTCGCTAGTTGTCTGTATACGGACATTTGGGACTCTTCTGCCATGTAGCTAGCTCTCTGTACATGGATATGTTGGTATGATCTGCCAATAAGGTAGTTCTCTGTGCACGGATATTTTGGACTGACATGCTATGTAGTATATCTCTCAATATATGGACAGGTTGGACACATTTGCTATATATCTAGAACTGTGTATATGTAAATGTTGCACTACTCTGCCATGTAGCTAGCTCTCTGTATATAGAA
>NW_006408841.1:2457428-2464346 GCF_000296735.1 Chrysochloris asiatica
TAGCTCTCTGTACATGGATATGTTGGACTGATCTGCCAAGTAGGTAGCTCTCTGTATATGAACATATTGGACTTGTCTGCCATGTAGCTAGCTCTCAATATATGGACATATCGGACTCATTAGGCAGTTAACTAGTACTCTTTTTATGGACATGTTAGACTACTCTGCCATGTAACTAGCTCTCAGTATATGGACACTTTGGACTCATCTGCCATGTACCTTCAATTCTGTATATGGAAAAGATGTACTACTTTGAAATGTAGTGAGCTCTCTGTACATACACATATTTTACTCATCTGACATGTAGCCAGCTCTCCGTACATGGATATTTTCCACTGATCTGACATGTAGGTAGCTCTCAATATATGGTCACATTGGACACATCTGCCATGTAGCTAGAACTTTGTATATGTAAATGTTGCACTACCCTGCCATGTAGCTAGCTCTCTGTGTAAGGACATTTTGGACTCGTCTGCCATGTCGCTTGCTCTATGTACATGGATATGTTGGACTGATCTGCCAAGTAGGTAGCTCTCTGTATATGAACATATTGAACTTGTCTGCCATGTAGCTAGCTCCTAGTATATGGACATGTTGGACACATCTGCAATGTAGCTAGCGTTTAGTATATGGACAAGTTGGATTCATATGCCATATAACTAGTACCCTGTATATGGACATGTTGGACTTATCTACCACATAGTTAGCTCTCAGTATATGGACACATTGGTCAAATCTGCCATGTAGCTAGAACTCTGTATATGGAAATGTTGCTCTACCCTGCCTAGTAGCTAGCTCTCTTTATATGGACCTTTTGGACTTGTATGTCATGTAGCTAATACCCTTTATATGGACATGTTGGACTGTTCTGTCATATAGTTAGCTCTCAGTATATAGACTTGTTGGACACATTTGCCATATAGCTAGAACTCTGTATATGGAAATGTTGCTCTACTCTGCAATGTAGCTACTTCTCTCTATATAGACAAGTAAGAATCATCTGCCTTGTAGCTAGAACTCTGTATATGTAAATATTGCACTACCCTGTAATGTAGATAGCTCTCTGTATATGGACATTTTGGATTCGTCTGCTGTGTAGCTAGCTCTCTGTACATGTCTATATTTGACTGATCTGCCAAGTAGGTAGCTCTTGAATATGAACATATTGTACATGTCTGTTATGTGAGTAGTTCCCAGTATATCATCGTGTTGGACACATCTGCAATGTATCTAGCGCTCAGTATATGGACAAGTTGGACTCATCTGCCATGTAACTAGTCCCACGTAGGTAGCTCTCAGTATATGGACACGTTGGTCATATCTGCCATGTAGCCTGAACTCTGTATATGGAAATGTTGCACTACCCTGCCTAGTAGCTAGCTCTCTTTATTTGGAACTTTTGGACTTGTCTGCCATGTAGCTAATACCCTTTATATGGACATTTTGGACTGTTCTGTCATGTAGTTAACTCTCAGTATATAGACATATTGGACACATTTGCCATATAGCTAGAACTCTGTATATGGAAATGTTGCTCTACTGTGCAATGTAGCTACTTCTCTATATATAGACAAGTAGAAATCATCTGCCTTGTAGCTAAAACTCTGTATATGTAAATGTTGCACTACCCTGTCATGTAGATAGCTCTCTGTATATGGACATTTTGGATTCATCTGCTGTGTAGATAGCTCTCTGTACATGTCTATGTTGGACTGTTCTGCCAAGTAGGTAGCTCTTTGTATATGAACATATTGGACATGTCTGTCATGTGAGTAGTTCCCAGTATATCCTCATGTTGGACACATCTGCAATGTATCTAGCGCTCAGTATATGGACAAGTTGGACTTATCTGCCATGTAACTAGTACCCTGTATACGGACAGGTTGGACTTATCTACCACGTAGGTAGTTCTCAGTATATAGACACGTTGGTCAAATCTGCCATGTAGCTAGAACTCTGTATATGGAAATGTTGCACTACTCTGCCTAGTAGCTAGCTCTCTTTATTTGGACCTTTTGGACTTGTCTGCCATGTAGCTAATACCCTTTATTTGGACATGTTGGACTGCTCTGTCATGTAATTAGTTCTCAGTATATAGATATGTTGGACACATTTGCCATATAGCTAGAACTCTGTATATGGAAATGTTGCTCTACTCTGCAATGTAGCTACTTCTGTCTATATAAACAAGTAAGACTCATCTGCCTTGTAGCGAGAACTCTGTATATGTAAATGTTGCACTACACTGTCATGTAGATAGCTCTCTGTATATGGAAATGTTGCACTACACTGTCATGTAGATAGCTCTCTGTATATGGAAATGTTGCACTACCCTACCATGTAGCTAGCTCTGTGTATATTGACAAGTTAGACTTATGTGCCTTTTATGTAGAACTTTGTATATGGATATGTTGGACTACTCTGCCATGTAGCTAGCTCTCAGTATATGAACACTTTAGACTCATCTTCCATATAGCTTAAAATCTGTATATGGAAATGTTGCACTACCCTGCCATGGAGCTAGCTCTCTGTATATCGACAAGTTGGACTCATATGCCTTTGTATCTAGTATCCTGTATATGGATATGTTGGACTACTCTACTGTGTAGCTAGCTCTCAGTATATGGACACATTGGACACATCTGCCATGTAGCTAGAACACTCAATATGGAAATGTTGCCCTACACTGCCATGTATCTAGCTCTCCGTATGTGGACATTTTGGACTCATCTGCCATGTAGCTAACTCTCTATACATGGATATGTTGGACTGATCTACCAAATACATAGCACTCTGTATATGAACATATTGGATTTTTCTGCCATGTGTCTAGCTCTCAGTATATGGACATGTTGAAATAATTAGCCAGGTAAATAGTACTCTTTATATGTACATGTTGGACTACTCTGCCATGTAGCTAGCTCTCAGTATATGAACACTTTGGACTCATCTTCCATGTGGCTTGAACTCTATATATGGAAATGATGTGCTACTCAGCCATGTAGTTATCTCTCTGTGTATGGATATTTGGACTCATCTGCCATGTAGCTAGCTTTCTGTGCATGGATATTATGGATTGAGTTGCCATGTAGTTTGTTCTTAACATATGGACACATTGGACACATCTGCCATGTAGCTAGTACTCTGTATATGGAAATGATGCACTACTCTGTCATGTAGCACTCTGTATATGGAAATGATGCACTACTCTGTCATGTAGCTAGCTCTCTGTATATGGACATATGAAACTCTTCTGACATGTAGCTAGCTCTCTGTACATGGATATGTTGCACTGATCTGTAAAGTAGGAAGCTCTCTGTATATGAACATATTGGACTTGTCTGTCATGTGTCTAGCTCTCAGTATATGCACATGTTGAATTAATTAGCCAGGTAACTAGTACTCTTTATATGGACATGTTAGACTACTCTGCCATGTAGCTAGCTCTCTGCAGATAGACAAGTTGGACTCATCTGCCTTGTAGCTAGACCTCTGTATATGGATAAGTTGCTCTACCCTGCCATATAGCTAGCTCTCTGTATATGGGTATTTTGGACTTATCTGACATGTAGCTAACTTTCTGTGCATGGATATTTTGGACTGACCTGCCATGTTGTTTGATCTAAATATATGGACACGTTGGACACATATGCCATGTAGCTAGAACTCTATGCATGGAAATGATGCACTACTGTGTCATGTAGCTAGCTCTCGGTATATGGACATTTTGGACTCTTTTGACATGTAGCTAGCTCTCTGTACATGGATATGTTGGATTGATCTGCGAAGCTGGTAGCTGTGTCTATATGAACTTTTTGGACTTGTCTGCCATGTAGCTAGCTCTCAGTATATGGACATGTTGGACTTATTAGCCAGGTAGCTAGTTCTCTTTATATGTACATGTTGGACTACTCTGTCATGTAACTAACTCTCATTACATGAACATTTTGGACACATCTTCCATGGCGCTTGAACTGTGTATATGGAAATAATGCACTGCTCTGAAATGTATCTAGCTCTCAGAATATGGAAATGTTTGACTCATTATCCAGGAAGCAAGTACTCTTTATATGGACATGATGGACTACTCAGCCATGTAGCTCGCTCTCAGTATATGAACACTTTGGAGTCATATGCCATGTAGTTTAAATATGTATATGGAAATGATGCACTACTCTGCCATGTAGCTAACTCTCTATATATGTACACTTTGGACTCGTCTGCCATGTAGCTAGCTCTTTATACATGGATATGTTGGACTTATCTGGCAAGTAGGTAGCTCTTTGTATATGAACATATTGGACTTGTCTGCCATGTAGCTAGCTTTCAGTATATGGACATGTTGGACTCATTAGCCAGGTGGCCAGTACTCTTTATAAGGCCACGTTGGACTACTCTGTCATGTAGGTAGCTCTCAGTATATGAACACTTTGGACTCATTTACCATGTAGTTTGAACTCTATATATTCAAATGATGCACTACTGTGGCATGTAGTTATCTCTCTATATATGGACATTTTGGACTCGTCTGGCCTGTAGCTAGCTCTCTGTGCATGGATGTTTTGGACTGAGCTGCCACGTAGGTTGCTCTTAACATATGGACACGTTGGACACATCTGCCATGTAGCTAGAACTCTGTACATGGAAATGATGAACTAATCTGCTATGTAGCTAGCTCTCTGAATATGGACATTTTGGACTCATCTGCCATGTAGCTAGGGTTCTGTACATGGTTATGTTAGACTGATATGCCAAGTAGGTAGCTCTCTGTATATGAACATATTGAACTTGTCTGCCAAGTAGCTAGCTCCTAGTATGAGGACATGTTGGACACATCTGCAATGTAGGTAGCTCTCAGTATAGGAACATGTTGTACTCATCTGCCATGTAGCTAGTACCCTGTATATGGACATGTTGGAGTGATCTGTCATGTAGGGATTTCTCAGTATATGGACACGTTGGACATATGTGCCATGTTCCTAGAACTCTGTATATGGAAATGTTGCACTACTCTGCCATGTAGCCAGCTCTCTCTATATATAGACAAGTTGGACTCATCTGTCTTGTAGCTAGAACTCTGTATATGGGAATGTTGTACTACCCTGCCATGTAGCTAGGTCTCTGTATACGGACATTTTGATCTTGTCTGCCATGTAGCTAGAAGTCTGTACATGGATATGTTGGACTGATCTGCCAAGTTGGTAGATCTCTGTATATGAAATTATTGGACTTGTATGCCATGTAGCTAGCTCTCTTTATATGGACATGTTGGACTCATTAGCCAGGTAGCTAGTACTCATTATATGTACATGTTGGAATACTCTGCCATGTAACTAGCTCTCAGGACATGAACAATTTGGACTCATCTACCATGTAGTTTGAACTCTGCATATTGAAATGATGCACTACTCTGCCATGTAGCTATCTCTCTGTATATGGGCATTTTGGACTCATCTGCCATGTAGCTAACTCTCTGTACTTGGATATGTTGGACTGATCTGGCAAGTAGGTGGCTCTCTGTATATGAACATATTAGATTAGTCGCCATGTAGCTCGAACTCTGTATATGGAAATGTTGCACTACTCTGCTATGTAGCTAGATCTCTGAATATGGACATTTTGGAATCCTCGGCCATGTAGCTAGTACCATGTATATGGAAATGTTGCACTACACTGCCATGTAGCTAGCTCTCTGTATATAGACAAGTTGGACTCATCTGCCTTGTAGCTAGGACTCTGTATATGAAAATGTTACACTACCCTGCTATGTAGGTTGCTCTCTGTATATGGGCATTTTGGACTCATCTGTCATGTAGCTAGCTCTCTGTACATGGATATGTTGGGCTGATCTGCCAAGTGGGTAGTTCTGTATATGAACATATTGGACTTGTCTGCCATGAAGCTAGCGCTCTATACATGGATATGTTGAACTGATCTGCAAGTAGGTACCTCTCTGTATATGAACACATTGTACTTCTCTGCCCTTTAGCTAGCTCTCAGTATATGGACATGTTGGATTCATCTGACATGAAGTTAGCACCCTGTATGTTGGAGTGATCTACTATGTATGTAGCTCTCAGTATATGGACATTTTGGGAACATCTGCCATGTAACTAGAACTCTGTATAAGGCTATGATGCACTACCCTGCCATGTAGATTGTTCTCTGTATATGGATATTTTGGACTTGTTTGCCATGTAGGTAGCTCTCTGTACATGGATATGTTGGACTTATCTGCCAAATGGGTACCTCTCTGTATATGAATATATTGGACTTGTTTGCCATGTAGCTAGCTCTCAGTATATGGACATATTGGTTTCATTAGCCACATAGTTAATACTCTTTATTTGGACATGTTGGACTACTCTGCCATATAGCTAACTCTCAGTATATGAACACTTTGGACTCATCTGCCATGTAGCTTGAACTCTGTATATAGAAATGAGGCACTACTCTGCCATGTAGGTAGCTCTAAATATATGGACACGTTGTACACATCTGCCATGGTGCTAGAACTCTGTATGTGGAAATGTTGCACTACTCTGCCATGTAGCTAGATCTCTGTAAATAGACAAGTTGGATTCATCTGCATTGTAGCTAGAACTCTGAATATGGAAATGTTGCACTACACTGACGTGTAGCTAGCTCTCTTTATATGGACATTTTTGAATTGTCTGCCATGTAGCTACCTCTCTGAACATGGATATGTTGAATTGATCTGCCAAGTAGGTAACTCTCTGTATATGAACATATTGGTCTTGTCTAGCATGTAGCTGGCTCTCAGTATATGGACATGTTGGGTTCATTATCCAGGTAACTAGTGTTCGTTACCTCTCTGTATATCAGCGGTTCGAAACTACCAGCCGCTCCGCGGGAGAAAGATGAGGCTTTCTACTCCCGTAAAGATTTACACCCTCG
>NW_006408841.1:2464935-2471282 GCF_000296735.1 Chrysochloris asiatica
CTCTCAGTATATGGACATGTTGGACTCATCTGCCATGTAGCTAATACCCTGTATATGTACAAGTTGGAGTACTCTGCAATGTAGCTAGCTCCCAGTATATGGACACGTTGGACATATCTGCCATGTCGCTAGAACTCTGTATATGGAAACGTACCACTACCCTGCATTGTAGCTATCTCTCTGAAATATAGATTAGTTGGACTCATCTGCCATGTAGCTAGTACCCTGTATATGGACATGTTGCACTACCCTCCCATGTAGCTAGCTTCCTGTACATAGACAAGTGGGACTCATCTGCCTTGTAGTTAGAACTCTATATGGAAATGTTGCACTACTCTGCCATGTAGCTAGCCCTCTCTATATGGACATTTTATACTCATCTGCCATGTAGCTACTTATGTGTACATGGATATGTTGGACTGAGCTGCTAAGTAGGTAGCTCTTTGTATATGAACATATTGAACTTGTCTCCCATGTAGGTAGATCTCAGTATATGTACATGTTGGACTAATCATCCAGGTAGCTAGTACTCTTTATATGGAAATGTTAGACTACTCTGCCATGTAGGTAGCTCAAGGATATGGACATGTTGGACATCTCTTCCATGTAGCTAACACTCTGTATATATACAAGTTGGACTCATCTGCCTTGTAGCTATAACTCTGTATATGCAAATGATGCACTACCCTGTGATTAAGCTAGGTCTTTGTATACAGACAAGTTGGACTCATCTGCCTTGTAGCTAGATCTCTGTATATGGAAATGTTGCACTTCCATGCCATGTACTAGCTCTCTTTATATGAAGACATTGACTTGTCTGCTATGTAGCTAGCTTTAAGTATATGGACATGTTAGACTCATCGGCCATGTAGCTAGTACCCTGTATATGCACATGTTGGACTACTTTGTCATGTACCTACATCTCAGTATATGGACACGTTGCATACATCTGCCATGTAGCTAGTACTCTGTATATGGAAATCCTGCACTACACTGACATGAAGTTAGCTTTCTGTATATGAACATATTGGACTTGTCTGCCATATAGCTAGCTCTCAGTATATGGACATGTTGGACTCATCTGCCATGTAGCTGGAATCTTGTATAAGGAAATGATGCACTACCGTGCCATAGAGCTAGCTCTCTGTATATGGACATTTTGGACTCGTCTGCCATGTAGCTAGCTCTGTGTACTTGGATATGATAGAATGTTGTGCCAAGAAAGTAGCTGTGTTTATATGACTGCTTTGGACTTGTCTGCCATGTAGCTAGCTCTCAGTGTATGGACGTGTTGGACTCATCTGCCGTGTAGCTAGTACCTTGTATATGGACATGTTGCACTATTCTGCCATGCAGCTAGCTCTCTGTATATAGACAAGTTGGACTCATCTGCCTTCTAGCTAGAACTCTGTATATGGAAATGTTACACTACCCTGCCATGTAGCTAGATGTCTGTATATAGACAAGTTGGACTCGTCTGCCATGTAGCTAGCTCTCTGTACATAGATATGTTAGACTGATCTGCCAAGTTGATAGCTCGGTGTATATGAACATATTGGACTTGTCTCCCATGTAGCTAGCTCTCAGAATATGAACATGTTGGACTCATCAGCTAGGTAGCTAGTACCCTGTATATGGACATGTTGGACTATTCTGCCATGTTGCTAGCTGTCTGTATATAGACAAGTTGAACTTATCTGCCTTGTTGCTTAAACTCTGTATATGGAAATCCTGCACTACCCTGCCATTTAGCTAGCTCTCTGTATATGAACATATTGGACTTGTCTGACATGTAGCTGGCTCTCAGTGTATGGACATGTTGGATTCATCTGCCATGTAGCTAGTACCCTGTATATGGATATGTTGCACTATTCTTTCACATAGCTCTCTGTATATAGACAAGTTGGACACATCTGCCATGTAGCTAGAACTCTGTATATGGAAATGTTGCACTACCTTGTCATGTAGCTAGCTATCTGTATATCAATATTTTGGGCCTGTCTGACAGGTAGCTAGCTATCTGTACATGGATATGTTGGACTGATCTGCCAAGTAGGTAGCTCTCTGTATATGAACACATTGGAATTGTCTGCCATGTAGCTAGCTCTCTGTATAACAACAAGTTGGACTAATCTGCCTTGTAGCAAATACCCTGTATATGTGCATGTTGCATTACCTTGCCATGTAGCTAGCTTTCTGTATATAGACAAGTTGGACTCATCTGCCTTGTAGCTAGAACTCTGTATAAGGAAATGTTGTACTACCCTGCCATGTATCTAGCTCTCTGTATATGGACATTTTGGACCTGACTGCCATGTAGCTAGCTCTCTGTACATGGATATGTTGGACTGATCTTCCATGTAGGTCGCTCTCTGTATATGAACACATTGGTCTTGTCTGACATGTAGCTAGCTCTCAGTATATGAAAATGTTGGACTCATTAGCCAGGTAGCTACTATCCTGATTATTAACATGTTGGTCTACTCTGCCATGTAGCTAGCTCTCAGTATATCGACAAGTTGGACTGATCTGCCTTGTAGCTAGACTCTGTATATGGAAACGTTGCACTAATCATCCTTTTAATTAGCTCTCTATATATGGACATTTTGGAGTCATCTGACATGTAGCTACTTCTCTGTGCATGGATATTTTGGACTGATAAGCCATGTAGGTAGCTCTCAGTATATGGACACGTAGAACACATCTGTCAAGTTGATAGAACTCTGATTATGGAAATATTGCACTACCCTGCCATGTAGCTAGCTCTCTGTATAAGGACATTTTGGACTCATCTGTCATGTAACTAGCTCTCTGTTAATGGATATTTTGGACTCATCTGCCATGTAGGTAGCTCTCAGTGTATGGACACTTTGGACACATCTGCTTTGTAGCTAAAACTCTGTCTATGGAAATATTGCACTACCCTGCCATGTAGCTAGCCCTCTGTATATGGATATTTTGGACTCGTCTGCCATGTAGCTAGCTCCCTGTACATGGATATGTTGGTCTGATCTGCCTTGTAGTTAGGTTTCTTTATAAGAACATGTTGAACACATCTTCCATATAGCTAGAAATCTGTATATGGAAATTTTGCACTACTCTGACATGTAGCAAGCTCTCTGTTTATGGACATTTTGGACTCATCTGTCATGTAGCTAGCTCTCTGTTCATGGATATGTTGGACTGATTTTCCATGAAGGCAGTTCTCTGTATATGAACACATTGGTCTTGTCTGCTATGTAGCTAGCTCTCAATATATGGATATGTTTGACTCATCTGCCATGTACCTAGTACTCTGTATATGGAAATGTTGCACTACTATGCCATGTACCTAGCTCAATGGATATAGACAAGTTGGACTCATCTGCCTTTCTACTAGATCTCTGTATATGAAAATGTTGCACTACCCTTCCATGTAGCTAGCTCTCTTTATATAGACAAGATGCACTCATCTGCCTTGTACCTAGAACTCTGAATATGAAAATATTGCCCTACTTGGCATGTAACTAGCTCTCTGTATATGGACTATTTTGACTCTTCTGCCATGTAGCTAGCTCTCTGTACATGGATATGTTGGCCCAATCTATCAGGTAAGTAGCTATCTGTACATGAATATAATGGACATGTCTGCCATGTAGCTCTCTCTGTGTACATGGATATGTTCAACTGATCTGACAAGTAGGTAGCTCTCTGTGTATTAACATATTGGACTTGTCTGCCATGTTGGTGGCTATCAGTATATGGACATGTTGGACACATCTGCAATGTAGCTAGTACCCTGAATATGACCATGTTGGACTACTCTGCCATGTAGCTAGCTCTCAGTATATGGACACATTGGACGCATCTACCATGTAGCTAGAACTCTATATGGAAATGTTGCACTACTCTGCCATGTATCTAGCTCTCTGTATATAGACAAGTTTGACTCATCTGCCTTGTAGCTATTACTCTGTATATGGAAATATTGCACTACCCAGCCATGTGGCAAGCTCTCTGTATATGGACATTTTGGAATCGTCTGCCATGTAGCTACCTCTCTGAACATGGATTTGTTAGACTGATCTTCCAAGTAGGTAGCTCTGTGGATATGAACATATTGGACTTGTCTGCCATGTAGTTGGCTCTCAGTATATTGACATGTCGGACACATTTGCCATGTAGCTAACTCTCAGTATATGGACACGTTTTACACATCTGCCATGTACCTAGAACTCTGTATATGGAAATGTTGCACTTGTCTGCCTTGTAGCTAGCTCTCTCTATATAGACAAGGTGGATTCATCTGCCTTATAGCTAAAACTCATTATATGGAAATGTTGCACTACCCTGCCATGTAGTTATCTCTCTGTATATGGACATTTTGGAATCCTCTGCCATGCATGTAGTTCTCGGTACAATATGCCAAGAAGGTAGCTATCTGTATATGAACATATTGTACTTGTCTACCATGTAGCTAGCTCTCAGTGTATGGACATGTTTTACACATCTGCTGTATACATAGAATTCTGAAAATGGAAATGTTGCACTACTCTGCCATGTAGCTAGGTCTCTGTATATAGACAAGTTGGACCCATATGCCTTGTAGCCAGAACTCTGTATCGGGAAATGTTGCTCTACACTGCTATGTAGCTATCTCTCTGCATATAGACAAGTTGGACGCATCTGCCTTGTAGCTAGAACTCTGTATATGGAAATGCTGCACTACCCTGCCATGTAGCTAGCTCTCTGAATGTGGACATTTTGGATTCGTCTGCCATGTAGTTAACTCTCTGTACATGGATATGTTGGAATGATCTGACAAGTAGATAGCTGTCTGTGTATGAACATGTGGGATGTTTCTGCCATGTGATTCGCTCTCAGTATATGGACATGTTGAATTAATTAGCCAGGTAGCTAGTACTCTCTATATGGACATGTTGGACTACTCTGCCATGTAGCTAGCTCTCTGCATGTAGAAAAGTTGGAATCATCCGCCTTGTAGGTGAACTCTGTATATGTAAATGTTGCACTACCCTGCCATATAGCCAGCTCTCTGTATAATTACGTTTTGGACCCATCTGCCACTTAGCTAACATTCTGTACATTGGTATGTTGGATCGATCTGCCATTTAGGTATCTCTCTGTATATGAATATATTGGACTTGTCTAACATGTAGCTAGCTCTCAGTATATGGACACGTTGGACTCATTAAACAAGTAGCTAGTACTCTTTATATGGACATGTTGGACTACTCTGGCATGTAGCTAACTCTCAGTATATGAGCATTTTCGACACATATGTCATGTAGCTAGAAGTCTGTATATGGAAATATTGCACTGCTCTGCCACAAAGCTAGCTCTCTGTATAAAAACAAGTTGGACTAATCTGACTTGTTGCTAGAACTCTGTATATGGAAATGTTGCCCTACCCTGCCATATAGCTAGCTCTCTGTATATGGACTTTTTGGAGTCATCTGCCATGTAGCTAGCTCTCTGTACATGGATATGTTGGACTGATCTGAAAAGTAGGTAGCTCTCTGTATATGAACATATTGCACTTGTCTTCCCTGTAGGTGTCTCTCAGTATATGGACATGTTGAACACATCTGCCATGTAGCTACTACCCTGAATATGGACATGTTGGACTACTTTGCCAGGTAGCTAGCTCTCAGTATGTGGACATGTTGGACATATCTGCCTTGTAGCTAAAAATCTGTATATGGAAATGTTGCACTACTCTGCCATGAAGCTAGCTCTCTGTATATAGACAAGTTGGACTGATCTGCCTTGTTGCTAGAACTCTGTTTATGGAAATTGTGCACTGATCTGCCGTTTAACTAGCTCTCTGTATTTGGACATTTTAGGCTCGTCCTACATATAGATAGCTCTCGTTGCATGGATATTTTCGACTATTCTTCCATGTAGCTAGCTCTCAGTATATGGACACATTTGACTCATTAGCCAGGTAGCTAGTACTCTTTATATGAACTTGTTGCACTACTCTGCTGTGTAGCTAGCTCTCAGTATATGAACATTTTGGAGTCATCTGCCATATAGCTTGAACTCTCTATATGGAAATGATGCACTACTCTGCCATGTAGCTAGCTCTCTGCATATGGACATTTAGGAATCGTCTGACATGAAGCTAGGTCTCTGTGCATGGATATTTTGGACTGATATGCCATGTAGTTAGCTCTCAATATATGGACACATTGGACACATCTGACATGCACCTAGAACTCTGTATATGGAAATGTTGCCTTACTCTGCCATGTAGCTGTTGTTGTTGTTGTTGTCAGGTGCCATCGAGTCGGAACCGACTCATAGCGACTCCATGCACAGCAGAACGAAACAATGTCCGATCC
>NW_006408841.1:2474337-2485597 GCF_000296735.1 Chrysochloris asiatica
GTTGGACTCATCTGCCTTGTAGCTAGAACTGTGTATATGGAAATGATGCACTACGCTGCCATCCAGCTAGCTTTCTGTATATGTACATTTTGGACTCGTCTGCCATGTTGATAGCCCTCTGTACATGGATATGTTGAACTGATCTGCCAAGTAGGTAGTTCTCTGTATATGAACATATTGGACGTGTCTGCCATGTAGCTAGCTCTCAGTATATGGACATCTTGGATTCATCTGACATGTAGCTAGTACCCTGTATATGGACATGTTGGACTGCCCGGCCATGTAGTTAGCTCTCTATATTGACAAATTGGACTCAAGTGCCTTGTAGCTAGAACTCTGTATATGTAAATTTTGCACTACCCTGCCATGTACCTAGCTCTCTGTATATAGACAATTGGACTCATGTGCCTTGTAGCTAGAAATCTGTATATGGAAATGTTACACTATACTGCCATGTAGCTAGCTCTCTGTATATGGACATTTGGGACTCGTCTGCCATGTAGATACCTCTCTGTACATGGACATGTTGGACTGATCTGCCAAGTAGAAAGCTCTCTGTATATGAACATATTGGATTTGTCTGACATGTAGCTAGCTCTCAGTAAATGGACATGTTTGTCTCATCTGCCATATAGCTAGAATTCTGTATATGGAAATGATGCACTACTTTTCCATGTAGCTAGCTCTCAGTATATGTACATGTTGGACTCATTAGCCGGGGAGCTAGTACTCTTTATATGGATATGTTGGACTACTCTTCCATGTAGCTAGCTCTCAGTATATGAACCCATTGGACTCATCTGCCATGTACCTTGAACTCTGTATATGGAAATGGTGCACTACTTTGCAATGTAGCGAGATTTCTGTATATGGATACTTTTTACTCATCTAACATGGAGCTATCTCTCTGTGCATGGATATTTTCGACTGAGGTGCCATGTAGTTAGCTCTCAGAATGTGAACATGTTGGACTACTCTGCCTTGTAGTTAACTCTCAGTTCATGGACACGTTGGACACATCCGACATGTAGCTAATTATCTGTATATGGAAATGTTGCTCTACCCTGCCATGTATCTACCTCTCTGTTCAAGAACATGTTGGACACGTCTGCCATGTTGCTAGTTCTCTGTACATGGATATGTTGGACTGATCTGCCAAGTAGATAGCTCTTTGTATATAAACATAGTGGACTTCTCTGCCATGTACATAGCTCTAAGTATATGGGCATGTTGGACTAATCTGCCATGTAGCTAGTACCCTGTATATGGACATGTTGGACTATCCAGCCATGTAGTTAGCTCTGTAAACAGACAAGTTGAACTCAATTGCCGTGTAGCTAGAACTCTTTATATGGAAATGATGCACTACCCTGCCACATAGCTAGCTTTCTGTATATGGGTATTTTGGACTCGTCTGCCATGTAGCCAGCTCTCTGTACATGGAAATGTTGGACTGATCTTCCAAGCAGGTAGCTCTCTGTATATGAACTCATTGGATTTGTCTGCCATGTAGCTACCACACAGTTTATAGACAAGTTTGACGCATAGGACTTTTAGCTTGAACTCTGTATATGGAAATGTTGCACTACACTTCCATGTAGCTATCTCTCAGGTTATGGACACGTTGGACTCATCTGCCTTGTAGCTAGAACTCTGTATATGGAAGTGTGGCACTACTCTACAATGAAGCTAGCTCTTTGTATATAGACAAGTTGGACTCATCTGCCTTGTAGCTAGAACTCTATATAGGGAAATGTTACACTTCCCTGCCATGTGATTAGCAGTCTGTGTATGGTCATTTAAGACTCGTATGCCATGTAGCTTGAACTCTGTATATGGAAATCATGCACTATTCTGCCATGTAGCTAGCTCTTTGTATATGGACATTTTTGACTCGTGTGACATGTAACTACCTCTCTGTGCATGAATATTTTGGATTGAACTGCCATGTAGGTAGCTCTCAGTATATGGACATGTTGGACACATGTGCCATGTAGCTAGAACTCTGTATATGAAAATGTTGCTCTACTCGTCCATGTAGATAGCTCTCTGTAAATATTCAAGTTGGACTTAGCTGTCTTGTAGCTAGAATTCTGTATATGGAAATGTTATAATACCCTGCCATGTGACTAGCTGTCTGAATACGGTTATTTAAGACTCATCTGCCATGTAGCTAGCTCTCTGTACATGGATATGGTGGAATAAATTGCCAAGTATGTAGCTCTCTTTATATGAACATATTGGACTTGTCTGCCATGTAGCTAGCTCTGAGTATATGGAAATGTTCGACTCATTAACCTGGTAGCTAGTATTCTTTATATGGACATGTTGGAGTACTCTGCCATGTAGCTAATTCTCTGTATATGGACAAGTAGGACACAACTGCCATGTAGCTAAACTCTGTATATGGAAATGTTGCACTACTCTGCCATATAGCTATCTCTCATTATATGGACATGTTGGACACATCTGACATGTTGCTCAAAATATCCATATGCAAATGCTGTACTACCCTGCCATTTAGCCAGCTCTCTGTATATGGACATTTTGGACTTGTTTGCCATGTAACTAGCTCTCAGCATATGGATACATTGGACTCATTAGCCATGTTGCTAATACTCTTTACATGGACATGTGGGAGTACTCTGCCATATAGATAGCTCTCTGTATATGGACATTTTGGACTTGTTTACCATGTAGCTAGCTCTCAGTATATGGATACATTGGACTCATTAGCCATGTTGCTAATATTCTTTACATGGACATGTTGGAGTACTCTGCCATGTAGCTAGCTTTCAGTATATGAACACTTTGCAGTAATCTGCAGTGTAGCTATATCTCAGTATTTGGACATATTGGACTCATCTGTCATATAACTAGTACCTTGTATATGGACATTTTGGACTCCTTAGCCTTAAAGCTATAATTCTGTCTATGGAAATGTTCCAGTACCCTGCCATGTAGTTAGCTCTCTGTATATGGACATTTTGGACTCGTCTGTCTTGTAAGCTACCTCTCTATACAAGGATATGTTGGACTGATCTGCCAAGAAGGTAGCTCTCTGTATATAACATATTGGACTTCCCTCCCATGTAGCTAGCTCTCAGTATATAGACAAATAGGATTCATCTGCCTTGTTCCTAGATCTCTGTATATGGATATGTGGCACTACCCTGCCATGTAGGTGTCCCTCTGTATATGGACATTTTGACTTGTCTGTCATGTTACCTCTCTGTACAAGGAAATATTGGACTGATCTTCCAAGAGGTACCTCTCTGTATATGAACATATTGGATTTGTCTGTCTTATAGATAGCTGCAGTATATGGACATTTTGGACTCATCTGACATGTAGCTAGTGCCCTGTATGTGGCCATGTGGAATCACTGCCATGTAGCTAGCTCTCAGTATATGAACATGTTGGACACATCTGCCATGTAGCTAGAACCCTGTATATGGAAATGTTGCACTACCCTGTATATGAACATAGTGGACTTCTCTGCCATGTATCTAGCTCTCAGTGTATGGACATGTTGGACTCTTCTGCCATGTAGCTAGTACCCTGTATAGAGACAAGTTTCACTACTCTGCCATGTAGCTAGCTCTTAGCATATGAACACTTTGGACTCATAGGCCATGTAGCTATCTCTCTGGATATGGAAATGATGTACTACTCTGCCATGTAACTATCTCTCTGTATATAGACAAGTTGGACTCATCTGCCTTAAAGCTAGTACCCTGTATATGGACAAGTTGGACTACTATGTCATGTAACTAGCTCTCTGTAAATGGACATTTTGGACACATCTTCCATGTAGCTAGAACTCTGTATATTGAAATGTTGCACTACCCTGCCATGTAGATAGCTCTCAGTATATGGATATGTTGGACTCATTAGCCAGGTAGCTAGTACTCCTTACATGGACATGTTGGACTACTCGACCATGTAATTAGCTCCCTTTATATGAACATATTGGATTTGTCTGCCATGTACCTAGCTCTCTGTATATGGACACGTTGGACATAACTGTCATGTAGCTAGATCTCTGTATAAGGAAATGTTGCACTACTCTGCCATATCGCTAGCTCTCTGTATACGGACATTTTGGACTCATCTACCATGTAGCTAGCTCTCTGTACATGGATATGTTGGACTGATCTGCCAAGTAGGTAGCTCTCTGTATATGACCATATTGGACTTGTCTGCCATGTAGATATCACACAGTATATAGACAATTTTGACTCATCGGCATTTTAGCTTGAACTCTGTATATGTAAATGTTGCACAACTCTGCCATGTAGATTGATCTCAGTATATGGACATGTTGGACTCATCTGCCATGTGGGAACTACACTGTATATGGACATGTTGGAATACTCTGCCATGTAGCTAGCTCTCAGTCTAAGGACACGTTTGACACTTCTGACATGTCGCTAGAAATCTGCATATGCAAATGTTGCACTACCCCTGCCATGTAGCTAGCTCTCTTTATATGGACATTTTGGGCTCGTCTGACATGTAGCTAGCTCTCTGTGCATGTATATTTTGGACTGATCTGCCATGTAGGTTGCTCTCAGTATATGGATATGTTGGACACATCAGTCATGTAGATAGTACCTGTATATGGACATGTTGGACTACCCTACCTTGAAGTTAGCTCTTTGTATATAGACAAGTTGGACTTTTCTGCCATATAGCTAGCTTGCTGTACATGGAAATGGTGGACTGATCTGCCAAGTAGGTAGCTCTCTTTATATGAACATATTTTTCTTGTGTGCCATGTAGCTAGCTCTCTGTATATGGAAACGTTGGACTTATTAGCCAGGTAGCTAGTACTCTTTATATGGACATGTTGGATTACTCAGCAATATAGCTAGCTCTCTGTATATATACAACATGGACTCATCAGACATGTAGCTATCTCTCAGTATATGGACATGTTGGACTCTTCTGCCATGTAGCTATTTCCCAGTATATAGACATGTTGTACTGATCTGCCATGAAGGTAGCTGTCAGTATATGGACACATTGGACATTTCTGCCATTTAACTAGAACTCCGTATATGGGAATGTTGGACTACTATGTTTTGACTCATCTGCCATGTAGCTAGCTCTGTGTACATGGATATGTTGGACTGATCTGCCAAGTAGGCAGCTCGCTGTATATGAACATATGGGATTTTTCTGACATGTAGCTACCTCTCAGTATGTGGACATGTTGGACTCATTACTTAGATAGCTAGTACACTTTATATGGACATGTTGGACTACTGCCCCATGTACCTAGCTCTCAGTATATGAACATGTTGCACTAATCTGCCATGCAGCTTGCTCTCTGTATATAGACAAGTTGGACGCATCAGACTTGCAGCTAGCTGTCTGTATATGGACATTTTGAACTCATCTGCCTTGTAGATAGAACTCTGTATGTGGAAAGTTTGCACTACCCTGCAATGCAGCTTGCTCTCTGTATATGGATATTTTGGACTTGTCTTCCATGTAGCTAGTACTCTGTTAATGGAAATGTTGCAGTATTCTTCCATGTAGCTACCTCTCTGTACATGGATATGTTATACTGATCTGTCAAGTAGGTAGATCTCTGTATATGATCATATTGGACTTGTCTGCCATGTAGCTACCTCTCAGTATATGGACATGTTGGACTCATCTGCCATGTAGCTAGTACCCTGTATGTGGACATGTTGGACTACTCTGCCATGTAGCTAGAACTCTGTATAAAGATATGTTGCAATACACTGCCATGTAGCTACCTCTCTATACATGAACATACTGGACTAGTCTGCCATGTAGCTAGCTCTCAGTATATGGACATGTTGGACTCATCTGCCATGTAGCTAGTACACTGTATATGGACATGTTGGACTACCCTGCCATGTAGTTAGCTCTCCGTATATATACAAGTTTGACTCATCTCCCTTGTAGCTAGACCTCTGTATATGGAAACATTGCACTACCCGGCCATGTAGCTAGCTCTCAGAATATGGACACTTTGGACACATCTGCCATATAGCTAGAACTCTGTATATGGAAATGTTGTACTACCCTGCCATGTAGCTAGCTAGCTCTCTGTATATGGACAGTTTGGATTTGTCTACCAGGTAGCTAGCTGTGTGTACATAGATATATTTTACTGATCTGCAAAGTAGGTAGCTGTCTGCATATGAACATATTGGACTTTTCTGCCATGTAGCTAGCTCTCAGTATATGGATATGTTGGACCCATTAGCCAGGTAGCTTGTGCTCTTTATATGGACATGTTGGAATACTTTGCCATGTAGGTAGCTCACAGTATATGAACACTTTGGACTCATTTGCCATGAAGATTGAACTCTGTATATGGAAATTACGCACTATTCTGCCATGTAGCTAGCTCTCTGTATATGGACATTTTGGACTCCTCTGACATGTCACTAGCTCTCTATGTATGGATATGTTGCACTGATCTCCCAAGGTGGTATCTATCTGCATAGATATCTACCATGTAGCTAGTTCTCAGTATATAGACATGTAGTACTCATCTGCCTTGTAGCTAGAACCCTTTATATGGAAATGTTGCACTACCCTGCCATGTACCTAGCTCCCTGTATATGGACAATTTAGACTCATCTTGCTTGTAGCTATAACTCTGTATATACAAATGGTACACACCCCTGCCATGTAGCTAGCTCTCTGTATTTGGTTATTTTGGACTTGTCTGCCATGTAGCTAGCTCCCTGTACATGGCTATTTTGGATTGATCTGCCAAGTAGGTAGCTCTCTGTATATGAACATATTGGACTTGTCTGCCCTGTAGCTAGTACTCAGTATATGGAAACATTGGAAACACCTGCCATGTAGCTATTACCCTGTATATGGACATGTTGGACTTATCTGCATGTAGATAGCTCTCAGTATATAGACACATTGGACACATCTGCCTTGTTGCTAGAACTTTGTATACGGAAATCTTACACTACTCTGCCATGTAGTTAGCTCTCTGTATATGGACATTTTTTACTCGTATGACATGTAGCTAGCTCCCTGTGCATGGATATTTTGGAATGATCTGCCATGTAGCTAGCTCTCTGTGCATGGATATGTTGGACTGATCTGCCAAGTATGTAACTATCTGTATATGAACATATAGGATTTCTGCCATCTAGCTAGCTTTAAGTATATGGACATTTTGGACTCGTCTGACATGTACCTAGCTCTCTGTGCATGGATATTTTGGACTGAACTGCCATGTAGGTAGCTCGCAGTATATGGACACGTTGGAAATATCTGCCATGTAGCTAGAACCATGTATATGGAAATATTGCACTACTCTGCCTTGTAGCTAGCTATCTGTGTATGGACATTTTGGACTCATCTGCCATGTATCTAACTGTCTGTGCATGGATATTTTGGACTCATCTGGCATTTAGGTTGATCTCAGTATATGGACACATAGGACACATCTGCCCTGAAGCTGGTACCCTGTATATAGACATGTTGGACTACTCTGCCATGAATCAAGCTCTCAGTATATGAACACTTTGGACTCATCTGCCATGTAGCTTGAACTCTGTATATGTAAATGATACACTACTCTGCCATGCAGCTATCTCTCCATATATGGACATGTTGGACTCATCTGCTATGTAGTTTGTTCCTTGTATATGGACTTGTTGGACTAATCTGCCATGTAGGTAGCTCTCAGTATATGAACATGTTTGACACCTCTGCTATGTAGCTAGAAATCCATATATGAAAATGTTGGACTACTCTTCCATTTAGCCCGCTCTCTGTATATAGACATTTTGGACTTGTCTGCCATGTAGCTAGCTCTCTGTACATGAATATGTTGGACTGATCTACCAAGTAGGTAGCTCTCTATATATGAACACATTGGACTTGTCTGCCATGTAGCTAGCTCTCAGTATATGGACATGTTGGACTTATTAGCCAGGTAGCTAATACAGTTTATATGGCCATGTTGGACTACTGTCCCTTGTAGCTAGCTCTCAGTGTATGAACACTTTGGACTGATCTGTCATGTAGCTAGCTCTCAGTTTATGGACATGTTGGACTCATCTGCCTTGTAGCTAGAAGTCTGTATATGGAAATGTTGCACTACTCTGCCATGTAGCTAGCACTCTGTATATAGACAAGTTGGACTCAACAGCCTTGTAGCTAGCTCTCTGTATGTGGACATTTTGAACTCATCTGCCTTGTAGCTTGAACTTTGTATATGGAAATGTTGCACTAACCTGCCATGTAGCTAACTCTCTATATACGGACATTATGGACTCATCTTCCATGTAGCTAGAACTCTATATGGAAATGTTGCAGTACTCTGACATGTAGCTCCCTCTCTGTACATGGATATGTTATACTGATCTGCCAAGTATGTAACTCTCTATATACGAACATATTAGACTTGTCTGTCATGTAGCTAGCTCTCAGTATATGGACATGTTGGACTCATCTGCCATGTAGCTAGTACCCTGTATGTGGACATGTTGGATTACTCTGCAATGTAACTAGCTCTCAGTATATCGACATGTTGGATATAGCTGCCATGTAGCTAGTACCCTGTATATAGAAATGTTGCACTACCCTGCCATGCAGTTAGATGTCTGTATATAGACTAGTTGGACACATCTGCCTTGTAGCTATAATTCTGTATATGGAAATGATGCACTATCCTGCCATGTAGCTAGCTCTCTGAAT
Organism: Chrysochloris asiatica; assembly: GCF_000296735.1. Taxonomy (NCBI): domain Eukaryota; kingdom Metazoa; phylum Chordata; class Mammalia; order Afrosoricida; family Chrysochloridae; genus Chrysochloris; species Chrysochloris asiatica. The sequence goes on from NW_006408841.1 coordinate 2,483,053, forward strand.
AGGGACATTTTGGACTCGTCTGCCATGTCCTAGCTCTCTGTACATGGATATGTTGCACTGATCTGCCAAGTAGGTAGCTCTCTGTATATGAACATATTGGACTTGTCTGCCATGTAGCTAGATCTCAGTATATGGACACGTTGGACACATCTGCCATGCAGCTAGAACTCTATATATGGAAAAGTTGCACAATGATGTCAAGTAGCTATCTCTCTGTATATAGACAAGTGGGACTAATCTGTCTTGTAGTTAGAACTCTGTATATGGAATGTTGCACTACCCTGCCATGTAGCTAGCCCTTTGTTTGTGGAAATTTTGGACATGTCTGCCATGTAGATAGCTCTCTCTACATGGATATGTTGGACTGATCTGCCAAGTAGTTAGCTTTCTGTATATGAAAATATTGGACTTGTCTGCCATGTAGCTAGCTCTCATTATTTGGTCATGTTGGAGTCATGTGACATGTAGCTAGAACCCTGTATATGGACATGTTGGGCTACTTTGTCATGTAGCTACCCTCAGTATATGTACACATTGGACACATCTGCCATAAAGCTAGAACTCTGTATATGGAATGTTGCACTACCCTGCCATGTAGCTAGCCCTTTGTTTGTGGAAATTTTGGACATGTCTGCCATGTAGATAGCTCTCTCTACATGGATATGTTGGACAGATCTGCCAAGTAGTTAGCTTTCTGTATATGAAAATATTGGACTTGTCTGCCATGTAGCTAGCTCTCATTATTTGGTCATGTTGGATTCATGTGACATGTAGCTAGAACCCTGTATATGGACATGTTGGGCTACTTTGTCATGTAGCTACCCTCAGTATATGTACACATTGGACACATCTACCATAAAGCTAGAACTCTGTATATGGAAATGTTGTACTACTCTGCCATGTAGCTAGTTCTCTCAATATAGACAAGTTTGACTCATCTGCCTTGTAAATAGTAATCTGTATATGGAAATTTTGCACTACCCTGCTATGTAGCTAGCTCTCTGCATATGGACATTTGGATTCCTCTGCCATGTAGCTAGCTCTATGTACATGGATGTGTTGTACTCATCTTCCAAGTAGGTTGCTCTCTGTATATGAACATATTGGACTTGTCTGCCATGTAGGTGGCTCTCAGTATATGGACATGTTGGACACATCTGCCATGTAGCTAGGTTGCTGAATATGGACATGTTGTTCTACTTGGCCATGTAGCTACCCTCAGTATATGGACATGATGGACACATCTGCCATGTTGCTAGAATTCTGTATATGGAAATGTCCCACTACCCTACCAGGTAGTTAGTTCTCTGTATATACACAAGTTGGACTCATCTGCCTTGTAGCTAGAACTCTGTATATGGAAATGCTGCACTACCATGCCATTTAGCTAGCTTTCTGTAAATGGACATTTTGGACTATTCTGCCATGTAGCTAGCTCTCTGTACGTGGATATGTTGGACTCATCTGCCAAGTAGGTTGCTCTCTCTGTATGAACATATTGGACTTGACTGCCATGAAGGTAGCTCTCAATATATGGAAACCTTGTACACATCTGCCATGTAGCTAGAACTCTGTATATCTAAATGTTGCACTACCCTGCCACGTAGCTACCTCTCTGTATATGGACATTTTGTACTCGTGTTCCATGTCCTAGTTCTCTGTACATGTATCTAGAACTCTGTATATGGAAATGTTGTACTACTCTGCCATGTAGCTATCTCTCTGTATATAGACAAGTTGGACTCATCTGCCTTGTAGCTAGAACTCTGTACATGTATATGTTGGACTGATCTACCAGGTAGGTAGATCTCTTTTTATGAACATATTGGATTTGTCTGCCATGTAGGTAGCTCTCAGTAAATGAACAACTTTGTCACATCTGCCATGTTGCTAGAACTCAGTATATGGAAATGTTGCACTACCTTGCTATGTAGTTAGATCTCTATATATAGATAGGTTGGACTCATCTGCCTTGTAGCTAGAAATCTGTATATGGAAATATTGCACTACCATGCCATGTAGCTAGCTCTCTGTATATGTACATTTTGGATTCATCTTTCATGTAGCTTGCTCTCTGTACATGGATATGTTGGATTGATCTGCTAGGTAAGTAGCTCTCTGTATATGAACATTTTGGGCTTGTCTGTCATGTAGGTGGCTCTCAGTATATGGACACATTGGACACATCTGCCATGTAGCTATATCCTGTATATCGACATGTTGGACTCATCTATCATGTAGCTAGTACCCTGAATATGGACATGTTGGAATACTCTGCTATGTAGCTATCCCTCAGTATGTTGCTAGAACTCTGTATATGGCAATGTGGCACTACAAAGCCATGTAGCTGGCTCCCTGTATATGGACATTTTGGACTCGTCTGCCATGTAGCTAGCTCTCTGTACATAGATAGGTTGGAATGATCTGCCAAGTAGGTAGCTCTCTGTATATGAACATATTGGAATTGTCTGCAATATAGCTAGTTCTCAGGATATGGACACATTGGACACATCTGCCATGTAGTTAGAACTCTATATATGGAATC
>NW_006408841.1:2485967-2487848 GCF_000296735.1 Chrysochloris asiatica
CTCTCTGTATACAGATGAGTTGGACTCATCTGCCTTGTAGTTAGAACTCTGTATATGGAAATGTAGCACTACCCTGCCATATAGCTAGCTGTCTGTATATGAACATATTGGACTTGGCTGCCATGTAGCTAGCTCTCAGTATATGGACATGTTGGACTCATCTGCCATGTATCTAGTACCCTGTATATGGACATGTTACACAACCCTGCCATGTAGCTAACTCTCTGTATATAGACAAGTTGTTCTATTCTGCTTGTAGCTAGAACTCAGTATATGGAAATGTTGCACTACCCTACCCTGACATGTAGCAAGCTCTCTGTAAACAGACAAGTTGGAATCAGCTGCCTTGTATCTAGAACTCTGTATATGGAATTGTTGCACTACCCTGCCATGTAGCTAGCTCTCTGCATATGGACATTTTGGACTCGTCTGCCAAGTAGCTAGATATCTGTACATGTATATGTTGGACGATCTGCCAAATAGGTAGCTCTCTGTATATGAATGTATTGGGCGTTTCTGCCATGTACCTAGCTCTCAGTATATGCACACATTGGAATCATTAGCCAGGTAGCTAGTACGCTTAACATGGACATGTTGGACTACTCTGCCATGCAGCTAGCTCTCTGTTTATGAACATATTGGACTTGTTTGCCATGTAGCTAGCAATCAGTATATGAGCATGTTGGACTCATCTGCCATGTAGCTAGTACCCTGTATATGGACATGTTGGATTGATCTGCCATGTAGGTAGCTCTCCGTATATGGACACATCGGACACATCTGCCATGTAGCTATAACTCTGCATATGGAAATGTTGCACTACTCTGCCATTTATCTAGCTCTCTGTACATAGAGAAATGGAACTCATCTGCCTTGTAGCTAGAACTCTGTATATGGAAATGTTGCACTACCTTGCCATGTAGCTAGCTCTCTGTATATGGACATTATGAACTTTTCTGCCATATAGCTACCTCTCTGTACATGGATATGTTGGACTTATCTGCCAAGTAGGTAGCTCTCTGTATATTAATTATATTGGATTTGTCTCCCATGTAGCTAGCTCTCAGTATATGGAAATGTTGTACTCATTTGCCATGTAGCTAGTACCCTGTATATGGACATGTTGGACTGATCTGCCATGTAGTTAGCTCTCAGTGCATGGACACGGTGTATATGTCTGCCATGCAGCTAGAACTCTGTATATGGAAATTTTGCACTACTCTCCCTTGTAGCTAGCTATATGTACATAGACAAGTTGGACTTATCTGACTTGAAGTTAGAACTATGTATTTGGACATGTTGCACTACCCTGCCATGTAGCTAGCTCTCTGTATATGGACAATTTGGACTCGTCTGCCATGCAGCTTGAACTCTGTATATGGAAATTATTCACTACTCTGCTATGTAGCTTGCTCTCTGCAAATGAACATTGTGGAATCGTCTGACATGCAGCTAGCTCTCTTTGCATGGATAATTTGGACTGATCTGCCATGTAGGTACCTCTAAGTATGTGGACACTTTGGAAACATCTGCCATGTAGCTAGAACTCAGTATATAGAAATGTTGCACTACCCTGACATGTAGCTAGCTCTCTGAAAACAGACAAGTTGGAATCATCTGCCTTGAAGCTAGAACTCTGTATATGGAATTGTTTCACTACTCTGCCATGTAGCTAGCTCTCTCTATATGGACATTTTGGACTCGTCTACCATGTAGCTAGCTCTCTGTATATGGATATAATGCACTGATCTGACAAGTAGGTACTCTCTGTATATGAACATATTGAATTTGTGTGCCATGTAGCTAGCTCTCAGTATATAGACAAGTTGGACTCATCTGCCTTGTAGCTAGAAATCTGTATATGGAAATGTTGCTCTTCCA
>NW_006408841.1:2488623-2494577 GCF_000296735.1 Chrysochloris asiatica
TAGCTCTCTGTATATGGACAATTTGGACTCGTCTGCCATGCAGCTTGAACTCTGTATATGGAAATTATTCACTACTCTGCTATGTAGCTTGCTCTCTGCAAATGAACATTGTGGAATCGTCTGACATGCAGCTAGCTCTCTTTGCATGGATAATTTGGACTGATCTGCCATGTAGGTACCTCTAAGTATGTGGACACTTTGGAAACATCTGCCATGTAGCTAGAACTCAGTATATAGAAATGTTGCACTACCCTGACATGTAGCTAGCTCTCTGAAAACAGACAAGTTGGAATCATCTGCCTTGAAGCTAGAACTCTGTATATGGAATTGTTTCACTACTCTGCCATGTAGCTAGCTCTCTCTATATGGACATTTTGGACTCGTCTACCATGTAGCTAGCTCTCTGTATATGGATATAATGCACTGATCTGACAAGTAGGTACTCTCTGTATATGAACATATTGAATTTGTGTGCCATGTAGCTAGCTCTCAGTATATAGACAAGTTGGACTCATCTGCCTTGTAGCTAGAAATCTGTATATGGAAATGTTGCTCTTCCACAACCATGTATCTTACTCTCTGTATATGAACATATTGGACATGTCTGCCATGTAGCTAACTCTCAGTATTAGGACATGTTTGACACATCTGCCATGAAGCTAGTACCCTGTATATGGACATGTTGCACTACTCTACCATGTAGCTAGCTCTCAGTATATGGACACGTTGGACACATCTTCCATGTAGCTAAAATTCTGTATATTGAAATGTTGCACTACCCTGCTATGTACCTAGCTCTCTGTATATGAACATATTGGACCTGTGTGCCTATTAGTTAGCTCTTCAGTATATGGACATGTTGAAGTTATCTGCCTCTTAGCTGGTACTCTGTATATGGACGTGTTAGACTACTCTGCCATTTAGCTAGAACTCTGTATATGGCAATGTTGCACTTCCCTGCCATATTGCTCGCTGTCAATATATGGACATTTTGGACTCATCTGCTATGTAGCTAGCTCTCTGTACATGGATATGTTTGCCTGATCTGCCAAGTCGGTATCTCTCTGTATAAGAACACAATCGATTTTTCTTCCACGTAGATCGCTCTCAGTATACAGACAAGTTGGACTCATTTGTCTTTTAGCTAGACCTCTGTATGTGGAAAGGTTTATTTACCCTGCCATATAGCTAGCTCTCTGTACATGGACATTTATCTGACATGAAGCTAGCTCTCAGTATATGGAAATGTTGGACTCATCTGCCATGTTGCTAGTTCTTTGTATATGGAAATGTTGTACCACACTGCCATGTAGCCCTCTGTATATGAACATATTTGAATTGTCTGCCATGTAGCTAGCTATCAGTATATGGTCTTGTTGGACTCATCTGCTATGTAGCTAGCTCTCTATATATAGACAAGCTGGACTCATCTGCCTTGTAGCTAGAACTCTGTATATGTAAATGTTGCACTTCCGTACCATGTAGCTGGCTATCTGTATATGGACATTTTTTAATCATTTGCCTTGTAGCTAGAACTCTGTATATGGAAATGTTGTAGTACCCTGCCATGTAGCTAGCTCTCTGTATATGAACATTTTGGACTGGTCTGTCATGAAACTAGCTCTCTGTACATGGATATGTTGGAATGATCGGCCAAGTAGGTAGCTCTCTGTATATGAACATATTGGACGTGTCTGCCATGTAGGTAGCTCTAAGTATATAGGCAAGATGGACTCATCTGCTTTGTAGCTTGAACACTTCATATGGAAATGTTGTACTACTCTGCCATGTAGCTACCTCTCAAAATAGGGATATGTTGGACTCATCTGCCATGAATCTAGCACCCTGTATATGAACATGTTGGAATACTCTGCCATGTAGCTAGCTTTCAGCATATGGACATGTTGGACACATCTGCCATGTAGCTAGAACTCTGTATATGGACATTTCAGACTCTTCTCACATGTAGCTTGCTCTCTGTACATGGATATATTGGACTGATCTTCCATGTAGGTGTCTCTCGTATATGGACATGTTGGACACATCTGCCATGTAGCTAGAACTCTGTATATGGAAATGTTGCACTACTCTGCCTTGTAGCTAGCTCTCTGTATATGAACATAATGGACTTCTCTGACATGTTGCTAGCTTTCAGTACATGTACATGTTGGACTCATCTGCCATGTATTTAATACCCTGTATATGGACATGTTGCACTACTCTGCCATGTAACTAGCTCTCAGTGTATGAACACTTTGGACTCGTCTGCCAAGTAGCTTGAACTCTGTGTATGGAAATGATGCACTACTCTGACATGTAGCTAGCTCTCTGTACATAGACAAGTTAGACTCATCTGCCTTAAGCTAGTATCCTTTATATTGACATGTTGGATTACTCTGCCATGTAGCTGTCTCTAAGTATATGGATATGTTGGACACATCTGCCATGTAGCTAGTACCCTGAATATGGACATGTTGTACTAATCTGCCTTGTAGCTAGAATTCTGTATATGGAAATGTTGAACTACACTGCCATATAGCTATCTCTCTGTAGATAGACAAGTTGTACTCATCTGCCTTGTAGCTAGAAATCTGTATATGGAAATTTTGCAATAACCTGTCATGTAGCTAGCTCTTTGTATATGGCCATTTTGAACTCATCTACCATGTAACTAACTCTCTGTACATGGATATTTTGGACTGATCTGCCAAGTTGGTAGCTGTCTGTATATGAACATATTGGAATTGTCTGCCATGTTTCTAGCTCTCAGTATATGGCCATGTTGGACTCATTAGCCAGATAGCTAATAATCTATTTGGACATGTTGGACTGATCTGACAAGTAGGTAACTCTCTATATATGAACGTATTGAATTTGTCTGCCATGTAGTTAGCTCTCAGTATATGAACACTTTGGACTCATCTGCCATGTCTAGAACTCTGCATAGCAATCTGTTGGACTACTCTGCCATGTAGCTAGCTTACTACATAAGGACATTTTGGACTTGTCTGCCATATAACTAGCTCTGTACATGGATATGTTGGACTGAATTGACAAGTAGGTAGCTCTCTGTATTTGAACATATTGAATTTGTCTGCCATGTACCTCGCTCTCAGTATATGGACATGTTGGACTCATCTGTTGTGTAGCTGGTACCCTGTATATTGACATGTTGAACTACTCTGCCATGTAGCTAGCTCTTAGTATATGAACACTTTGGACTCATCTGCCATGTAGCTTGTACTCTTTGTATGGATATGATGCACTACTCTGACAAGTAGCTAGCTCTCTGTATATAGACAAGTTGGACTCATCTGCCTTTCAGCTAGTACCCTGTTTATGGACATATTGGACTTCTCTGCCATGTAGCTAGCTCTCTGTATATGGATATTTTAGACACATCTGTCATGTAGCTAGAACTCTGTATATGGAAATGTGGCACTACACTCCCATGTAGCTAGCTCTAAGTATATGGACATGTTGGACTCATTAGCCAGATAGCTATTACTCTTTATTTGGACATGTTGGACTACTCTGCCATGTAGCTCGCTCTCAGTATATGAACACTTTGGACTCATCTGCCATGTAGCTTGAACTCTGTATATGGAAATGATACACTAACCTGCCATGTAGCTAAGTCTCTGTGTATAGATATTTTGAACTCGTCTGACAAGTATCTAGCTCTTAGTGCATGGATTTTTTTTACTACTCAGCCATGTAGCTAGCTCTCAGTATATGGACATGTTGGACAAATCTTCCATGTAGCTAGAACTCTTTATATGGAAATGTTTCACTACTCTGTCATGTAGCTAGCTTTCTGTATGTGTGTCATTAGACAGCAGTGGTGCCATCTAATGGTCAAGGTTGAGATAAGTCTCACCTACCAAGAAGTGAGACATAGCCAGGAAATTGAAACTCTTAGACAGTGCCAAGCTATGACCTAACACAAAAGTACTATATAAGTCACATTTTCTATAATAAACTTTGTCACTTGCCATCAGCTTGTGTCCCTTATCTGATCACTTAATCCTCACCCCTCCCTCAAGTAACCCACGGTAGAAGCTGGAATCCAATAAGTGGCGCACAACGTGGGTCATAATGCATAGCCATTCTTGGCTGATATTCTCAGCAATCTATACTCCGTTCAGATGGGTCTGCATTATGGGCCAGGGCAAGGCTGAGGCATTATACACAAGCTTAATTACACAAATGGAATGACAATCTGCATGGCATGCGAGGCATTGCCAGACTACGACCTGCTCCAAAGTATCCCCAAGTAAGTTAACAGTATCATACATTCCATTCAGGCGATGTTCAATGGATAGATCATTTTTTTTCTTGCTGATCCCAGTTGTATGTAAGATTGTACATCAGCTCATTGACAGTAGCCACAGTCTGAATTTCTTGAGTAAGTGCAACTGTGGTGGCAGTGAGATAATCAAGCAAGGTGATAAAAGACACTACACCCATAATTATAAGTCCAAGTCCTCGCTTTGATCTAGAAAGCAACGTGGTAAACTCGTTGACAAGCTGAAGGCCGATGTCATCATACCACTCTTGGGAGATGTTTACAGGCAACAACACATAGGCTGGTCTTTTTAGGACTGCAAGGGTCATGTTAGGCTTTAGGGCATTGATCCACGAGGTGAGGTTGCACCCATTGCAATTTAGATGAAACTTCTCAAACAGCTTTTATACTACTCTGTACCATTAATCTATTAATCATTCTTTTCAAAGTATTGGTCTAAATCATACATATTAATCATTTCAATATAAAACATCAAGAATATCAAAATCTTTCTTGTCCCCCTTTACATAGTTAGACAATATCTGATTTCTGTAACCAAGCCTCATTGCTCTAAAAATGTCACGTTAACTTTAAAACATAATTCTAAATCTTAACTCCTATTTCAACCTTCACCTATTATTTTCCATAGATTCATTAATCACAACATGTACCTAGACATTATTTGCTATGGTAACTGACAACACAATTGTTTCTTATGGTTAATTAAACAAGAAATACAAGAAGCATTCCTTCCTTTGTAGCCAAGAAGAAACAGAACAACTTCCTTAACAACTTCTTTATATAAACATCTAGTTAAATTTCTGCTTATGATCTAATACTATTCCTTTAAATCTCAATTGCATTTTTGCTAATTTTCTAAAGGTCTTAATGCCCCTGACCGAAACTGCACAGAATGTTGAATGTAATCTTAAACTTGAATTGGCAAAAACTTTAGCTGGTTTTTCCTAGTGGTGAAACTTATTGTTAGTGTGAGAAGCATTCTTTAGGACTATGCATGATTGAATATGGTGTGAATGTGCAAGTTTTAAATCTCTAATATATTTCTTACTAAGATTCTACTGAAAACTTTTATTATAAAATCAAGAAAATTAAAAATAAGCTGATTAAAACAAAGATTAATAGATAGAGACAGATACATCAGAGTTCCCACATGGGATCCCTCTTGGGGTCTTGTGTTACAAAAGTGGGGACCCATTGTGGCCCTGTTTGTTTAGGGTCCTTCATGTTCAGGGTCCCTCGCATGGCCTCCGCCATCTCCTTCCCCTCTATTTTTTAAACGAAGCGTAAGAATTTTTTGTTGAACAGCTGTAATGGTCAACTTTAAGTTGACAGGAAAATAATTAATATAAGTATGATTGCAAAAATAGATGCATTAATGATTAGTGTTCAAAAGGAACTACGTGAGACTGTGTTCCTAATAGAATTGACTGAAGATGCATCCACCTGTTCTAAGGAGGAGGATTGTGAGTGTGCCTGATTAATAGATCTAATATGTGAATGTAAAGCTTGCATATTGAATGAAATGAATCAATGCCTTGCATATTGAATGAAAATGCCTTTAAGATGAGCCTTACTTTGAGGCCAGGTAATGTCTGTGCCATTGTAGGACAGAGGTGTTACACATATCCACTTGTAATTATGATGA
>NW_006408841.1:2495215-2495727 GCF_000296735.1 Chrysochloris asiatica
TTGAGAATTATTTACAAAACTAAAAACATCTGTTGAATCCTATTCCCAATACTTGACAAGCAAAATTTACAAGCATAGCAACAAAGAGAGTCTTTGGAGTTGTCTCAGCTTTCTAAGAGTTAACAGTTGTCATAGTGTGCTCCGTTAAGCATTTCAATTTTCCCCAGGTCATCGTGGAGAAGTCGGGGGAAGACTTGCTAGATTTGGTAGAGACAGACATTGGAGGGGAGAAATTAAAAGTCCAGCTGTTGGGGCCTGTGGGTGTTGGTGGAGACATACCTTCAGATGGCTCTTCAGTGGACATTTCTATGCTCCACGGAGTGGGAAGTGGCTGTCTTCTGTACCAATGTTTCCGTGGTTTGCTGCACATATGAAATTACTCTAATAAGAGTTATAGCTTGGCCGTTAGCCAAAACTGCATCAACAGGTTCAGGGAGAGATTCATTGAGAAACTGCAAAGAGAAAGATACAGAATGTTTATTAATAAATTGAAGCAAGGGGTTACTGGGAAG
>NW_006408841.1:2496500-2500745 GCF_000296735.1 Chrysochloris asiatica
TCTTTACTAACTGAATAAAGAACAGGCATGGTGGAGGATGGAGGGTCTGGTCACAAAACAACAGCTCCATCAGAGTCACTTTCCTTTTTATCTATGGTCTGTTTCTTAAGAGGACTAAGGTTAGGGTAGATGTTATCAGGTGCGCTGGGTGCGGAGGGTTTAATTTCTTTGTCTGGGCTCGCTGGAAGGTCCCTACTAAAATTGAAAGTATCCCGGAAAAGCCTTCAGAAACTAAAAGTATCAGCGGGCACCTGAGCGGGCCCGTTCTTGGCATAAAATTCCAGCAAATCATGTCCTATCTTATTCCATAATTTTTCATCTACAATCCCATCTTCAGGGAACCAAGGACAAATTGTATTTACAAAATCTATAAATTTACAAAGCTCACCATGGTCTACTTTTACTCCTCTGGTTCTGAGCATATCTTTAAGCATATTTACATACTGAGCTTTTTCCGGTTTAATCTCCATACTTACCTGACTGAATTTCCTCTCCTCATAGTGTTTGTCCGCGCATCCTTGTTCTTCTAGTCCCATTGAAGAGGGCCCGCTACATAGTCTTTCGTACTTGAGCTCCACGTTGGGCATCACTTATCAAATTCCATTTGGACTCGTCTGCCATGTAGCTAGCTCTCTGTAAATAGATATGTTGGGTTGATCTGCCAGGTAGGTAACACTCTGTATATGAACATATTGGAATTGTCTGCCATGTAGCTAGCTCTCAGTATATGGACATGTAGGACTCATCTGCCATGTAGCAATTACCCTGTATAGGGACATGTTGAACGACTCTGCCATGTAGCTAGCTTTCTGTATATAGACAAGTTGGACTCATCTTCCTTGTAGCTATAAATCTGTATATGGACATTTTGGACTTGTCTGACATGTAGCTAGAACTCTGTATATGGAAATGTTGCATTACCCTGCCATGTAGCTAGCTCTCTGTTTATGGACATTTTGGACTCATCTGACATGTAGCTAGTTCTCTGTGCTTGGATATTTTTGACTACTCTGTGATGTAGCTAGCTCTCAGTATATGGACAAGTTGGACTCATCTACCATGTAGTTAGAACTCATATATGGAAATGTTAGAATGACCTGCCATGTAGGTAGCTCTAAGTATATAGACACCTTGGACACATCTGCCATGTAGCTAGCTCTCATGTTGAACTACTCTGCCATGTAGTTAGCTCTCAGTATATGGACATGTTGGATTTGTCTGCCTTTTAGCTAGAACTCTGTATATGCAAATGTTGCACTACCCTTCCATGTAGTTAGCTCTCTGTATATGGACATTTTGGACTTGTCTGACATGTAGCTAGCTCTCAGGATATGGACACTTTGGACTCATCTGCAATGTAGCTAGCTTTCTGTACATGGTTATGTTCAGCCATGTAGGTAGCTCTCTGTATATGAACATGTTGGACTACCCTGCCATGTAGCTTGAACTCTGTAAATGGAGATGATGCACTACTCTGCCATGTAGCTATCTCTCAGTGTATGGACACCTTGGACTCATCAGCCATGTAGCTAGAACTCTGTATATGGAAATGTTACACTACCCTGCCATGAAGCTAGCTCTTTGTATATGATCATTTTGGACTCGTCTGCCATGTAGCTAGCTCTCTGTACATAGATATGTTGGACTGATATGCCAACTAGGTAAGTCTTTGTATATGAACATATTGGACTTGTATGCCATGTAGCTAGCTCTCAGTTTATGGACATGTTGGGCTCATCTGCCATGTAGTTAGTACCCTGTATATATGGACATTTTGGACTGCTCTGCCATGCAGCTACCTCTCAGTGTATGGACACGTTGCACACATCTATCATGTACCTAGAACTCTGTATATGGAAATGCTGCACTACTATGCCATTTAGCTAGCTCTCTGTATATGTACATTTTGGACTCATCTTTCATGTACATGGATATGTTGGACTGTTCGGCCAAGTAGATAGCTCTCTGTATATGAACATATTGGACTTGTCTTCCATGTAGCTAGTTCTCTATACTTGGATATGTTGGACTGATTTGCCAATTAGGTAGCTCTCTTTATATAGACACATTGGAATCATCTGCCTTGTACCTAGAACTCTGTATATGGAAATGTTGCACTACCCTGCCATATAGCTAGCTCTGTGTATGTGGTCATTTTGGACATGTCTTCCATGTAGCTACCGCTCTGTACATGGATATGTTGGACTGATATGCCAACTAGCTGGCTCTCTGTATATGGACATACAGGACTTGTCTGCCATGTAACTAGTTCTCATTATATGAAAATGTTGGACGCATTAGCCATATACATATACTATGTATATGGACATGTTGGACTACTCATCCATGTACCTAGCTCTCAGTGTTTGAACACTTTGGAAACATCTGCCATGTAGCTTGAACTCTGTATATGGATATGATGCACTTTTCTGCAATGTAGTTGGCTCTCTGTATAAGGACAATTTGGACTCATCATACATGGAGTTAGCTAGCTGTATATGGATATTTTGAACTGATCTGCCATGTAGGTATCTCTCAGTATATGGACACGTTGTACACATCTGCCATGTAGCTAGAACTCTGTATATGGAATTGTTGCACCACTCTGCCATGTAGCTAGCTCTCTGTATATGGACAAGTTGGACTCATTTGACTTGTAGCTAGAATTCTGTATATGGAAATGTTGCACTACCCTGCCATGTAGCTAGCTCTCTGTATATGAACATTTTGGATGCATCTGACATGTAGCTAGCTCTGTGTGCATGAGTTTTTTTAATTTATCTGCCATGAAGTTAACTCTCAGAATATGGACACGTTGTACACATATGCCATGTAGCTGGAACTCTGTATATGGAAATGTTGCACTACTTTGCCATGTAGCTAGCTGTCTGTATATGGAAAAGTTGGACTCATCTGCCTTGGAGCTAGAATTCTGTATATGGAAATGTTGCACTACCCTGCCATGTAGCTAGCTCTCTGTATATGAACATTTTGGATGCATCTGCCATGTAGCTAACTCTGTGTACATGGATATGTTGGTTTGATCTGTCAAGTAGGTAGCTCTCTGTTTATGAACATATTGGACTTGTCTGCCATAGAGTTAGCTCTCAATACATGGACATGTTGGACACATTAGCCAGGTTGCTAGTACCCTGTATATGGACATGTTGGACTGATCTGCCGTGTAGCTTGAACTCTGTATATGGAAATGATGCACTACACTGACATGTAGCTAGCTCACTGTATATAGAAAAGTTGGACTCATCTGCCTTGTATCTAGAACTCTGTATATGGAAATGTTGCACTCCCTTGCTATGTAGCTGGCTCTCAGTATATGGACATTTTGGACTCATCTGCCATGTAACTAGCTCTCTGTATATGGATATGTTGGACTGATATGCCTACTAGGTAGCTAATTGTATATAAACGTATTGCACTTGCCTGCCAGGTAGGTAGCTCTCAATATATGGACACATTTGGACACATCTGCCATGTACATAGAACACTGTATATGAAAATGTTGCACTACCCTGCCATGTAAATAGCTCTCTATATATGGACATTTTGGACTCGTCTCCCATGTAGGTAGCTCTCTGTACATGGATATGTTGGACTGATCTGACAAGAAGGTAGCTTTCCATAAATGAACATATTGGACTTGTCTGCCATGTAGCTAGCTCTCAGTATATGGACATGTTGGACTCATTAGCCAGGTTGCCAGTACCATGTATATGAACATGTTTGACTACTCATCCAAGTAGCTACTTCTCAGTATATGAACACTTTGGACTCATCTGCCATGTAGCTTGAACTCTGTATATGGAAATGAGGCACTATTCTGCCATGTAGCTAGCTCTAAGTATATGGACATTTTTGACTCATCTGACATGTAGAGCTAGCTCTCTCTTCTTGGGTATTTTGAACTGATCTGCCATGTAGGTAGCTCTCAGTATATGGACATGATGGACTCATATGCCATGTAGGTATTACCCTGTATATGGACATGTTGGACTACTCTGCTGTGTAGCTCACTCTCAATGTATGGACACATAGGACACATCTTCCATGTATCTAGAACTCTGCATATGGAAATGCTGCACTACTCTTCCATGTAGCTAGCTCTTTATATATAGACAAGTTGGACTCATCTTCCTTGTAGCTAGAACTCTGTATATGGAAATGTTGCACTACCATGACATGTAGCTAGCTCTCTGTATATGGACATTTTTGATATGTCTACCATGT
>NW_006408841.1:2500935-2505965 GCF_000296735.1 Chrysochloris asiatica
GTTGGACACATCTGTCATGTGGCTAGGACCCTGAATATGGACATGTTGTACTACTCTGCCAGGAATCTAGCCCTCAATATATGGACATGTTTGAAACATCTGCCATGTAAATACTACCCTGAATATGGACATGTTGGACTACTCTGCCATGTAGCTAACTCTCAGTACATGGACACATTGGACACATCTGCCATGTAGCTCGAACTCTGTATATGGAAATTTTGCACTACTCTGCAACGTAGCTAGATCTCTGTATATAGACAAGTTGAATTCCTCTGACTTGTAGCTACAACTTTGTATTTGGAAATGTTGTGTTACTCTGCCATGTAGCTAACACTTTGTATATGGACATTTTGAACTCGTCTGCCATGTAGTTAGCACTCTGTACATACAGATGTTAGACTGATTTGCCAAGTAGGTAGTTCTCTGTATATTAACATATCGGACTTGTCTGCCTTGTAGGTAGCTCTCAGTATATGGACACTTTGAACACTTCTGCCATGTAACTACTACCCTGAATATGGACATGTTGTACTACGCTTCCATCTATCTAGCCCTCAGTATATGGACTTGTTTGACTCATCTGACATGTAGTTAGTACCCAGTATATGGACATGTTGTACTGCTTTGCCATGTAGCTACCTCTCAGTGTATGGACACATTGGAAACATCTGCCATGTACCTAGAACTCTGTATATGGAAATGTTGCACTACACTGCCATGTAACTAGCTCTCTGTATATAGACAAGTTGGAATCATCTGCCTTGTAGTTAGAACTCTGTATATGGAAATGTTGCACTACACTGCCATCTAGCTAACTATATGTATATGGACATTTTGTTTTTGTCTGCCATGTCCTAGATCTCTGTACATGGTTATGATGGATTGATCTGCCAAGTATTTAGCTCTCTGTATATGAATATATTGGACTTGTCTGCCATGTAGATAGCTCTCAGTATATGGACACATTGGACTCATTTGCCATGTAGATAATACCCTGTATATGGACATGTTGCACTACTCTGCCATGTAGTTAAATCTCTGTATATAGACAAGTTGGACTCATCTGCCTTGTAGCTAGAACTCTGTAGATGGAAATGTTGCACTACCCTGCCATGTAGCTAGCTCTCTATATATGGGCAATTTGAACTCGTCTGTCATGTAGATAGCTCTCTGTACATGGATATGTTGGACTGATCTGCCAAGTAGGTAGCTCTCTTTATATGAACATATTGGACTTTTCTGCCATGTAGCTAGCTCTCAGTAAAAGGATACGTTAGACACATCTGCCATGTAGCAAGAACTCTATATATGGAAATGTTGCACTACCCAGCCATGAAGCTAGCTCTCTGCATATAGACAAGTTGGAATCCTCTGCCTTGTAGTTAGAACTCTGTATATGGAAATGTTGCCTTACACTGCCATGTAGCTAACTCTCTGTATATAGAGACGTTTGACTCATCTGCCTCATAGCGGGAACACTGTATATGGAAATGTTGCACTACTCTGCCATGTAGCTAGCTCTTTATATATGGACATTTTGAACTCGTATGTCATGTAGATAGCTCTCTGTACATGGATATGTTGGACTGATCTGCCAAGTAGGTAGCTGTCTTTATATGAAAATATTGGACTTTTCTGCCATGTAGCTATCTCTGAGTATATGGACACGTTGGAAACATCTGCCATGTAGCTAGAACTCTGTATATGGAAATGGTGCACTACTCTACAATGTAGCTAGCTCTCTGTATATAGACAAGTTGAGCTCATCTGCCTTGTAGCTAGAACTCTGTATATGGAAATGTTGCACTACCCTGCCATGTAGCTGGATCTCTGTATATGGACATTTTGAACTGGTCTGCCATTTAGCTAGGTCTCTGTACATGGATATGTTGGACTGATCTGCCAAGTAGGTAGCTCTCTGTATATAATCATATAGGACTTGTCTACACTGTAGGTTGCTCTCAGTATATGGACACGTTGACCACTTCTGCCATGTAGCTACTAACCTGAATATGGATATGTTGTACTACTCTGCCATGTATCTAGCCCTCAGTATATGGACATGTCAGACTCATCAGACATGTAGCTAGTACCCAGTATATGGACAAGTTGGACGGCTCTACCATGTAGCTAGCTCTCTGTGTATCGACACATTGGACACATCTGCCATGTACCTAGAACTCTGTATATGGAAATGTTGCACAACTCTTTCATATAGCTAGGTGTCTATATATAGACAAGTTGGACTCATCTGTACATGGATATGTTGGAGTGATCTGCCAAGTATTTAGCTCTCTGTATGTGAACATATTGGACTTGTCTGACATGTAGCTAGTTCACAGTATATGGACACGTTGGACACATCTGCCATGTAGCTAGAACTCTGTATATGGGATGCATCTGCCAAGTAGCTAGTACCCTGTATATGGACATGTTGCACTACTCTGCCTTGTAGTTAGATCTCTGTATATATACAAGATGGACTCATCTGCCTTGTAGCTAGAGCTCTGTATATGGAAATGTTGCACTGCCCTGCCATGTAGCTAGTACTATGTATATGGACATTTTGGACTCGTCTATCATGTAGATAGTTCTCTGTACATGGATATGTTGTATTGATCTGCCAAGTAGGTAGCCCTCTGTATATGAACATAATAGAATTGTCTGCCATGTAGCTAGCTCTCAGTAAAAGGACACGTTAGACACATCTGCCATGTAGCTAGAACCTTATATATGGAAATGTTGCACTACACTGCCATCAAGCTTGCTCTCTGCATACAGAAAAGTTGGAATCATCTGCCTTGTAGTTAGAACTCTGTATATGGAAATGTTGCCTTACACTGCCATGTAGCTAACTCTCTGTATATAGACAATTTGGACTCATCTGCCTCGTAGCAACAACTCTGTATATGGAAATGTTGCACTATCGTGCCATGTAGCTAGCTCTCTGAATATGCACATTTTTTACTTGTCTGTAATATAGCTAGCTTTCCGTACATGAATATGCTGGACAGATCTGCCAAGTAGGTAACTCTCTCTATATGAACATATTGGACTTAGACAAGTCCAATATGTTCATATAGAGAGAGTTACCTACTTGGCAGATCTGTCCAGCATATAGAGAGAGTTCATATAGAGAGAGTTACCTACTTGGCCACAGTATTGGGACACGTTGGACACATCTGCCATGTAGCTAGTACCCTGTATATGGACATGTTGCACTACTCTGCCATGTAGTTAGATTTCTGTGTATAGACAAGTTGGACTCATCTGCCTTGTAGCTAGAACTCTGTATATGGAAATGTTGGACTACATTGCCATGTAGCTAGCTCTGTGTATATGGACAATTTGGGCTCATCTGCCATGTAGATCGCTCTCTGTACATGGATATGTTGGACTGACCTGCCAAGTAGGTAGACCTCTGTATATGAACATATAGGAATTGTCTGCCATGTTGCTAGCTCTCAGTAAATGGACACGTAAGACACATATGCCATGTAGTTACAACTCTATATATGGAAATGTTGTACTACACTGCCATGAAACAAGCTCTCTGCATATAGAAAAGTTGGACTCATCTGCCTCATAGAGAGAACTCTGTATATGGAAATGTTGCACTATCATGCCATGTAGCTAGCTTTCTGTATATGGACATTTTTGACTCATCTGCCATGTAGCTAGCTCTCTGTACATGAATATACAGGACAGATCTGCCATGCAGGTAGCTCTCAGTATATGGACACATTGTACACATCTGCCATGTTGCTATTACCCTGAATATGGACATATTGGACTACTCTGCCATGTTGCTAGCTCTCAGTATATGGACATGTTGGACACATCTGCCATGTAGCTAGAACTCTGTATATGGAAAAGTTGCACTATTCTTCCATGTAGTTAGCTTTCTGTATATAGACAAGTGGGACTCATCTGCCTTGTGACTAGATCTTTGTATATGGAAATGTTGCAGTACACTGCCATGTGACTAGATCTTTGTATATGGACATTTTGAAATCATCTGCCATGTATCAAGCTCTCTGTACATGGATATGTTGGACTGATTTGCCAAGTAGGTAGCTCTCGCTATATGAACATTTGAACTTGTTTGCCCTGTAGGTGGATCTCAGTATATGGACATGTTGGACACATCTGCCATGAAGCTAGCTCTCAGTTTAGGGACATGTTGGACACATCTGCCATTTAGCTAGAACTCTGTATATGGAAATGTTGCACTACTCTGCCATGTACCTAGCTCTCTGTATATAGACAAGGTTGACACATCTGACTTGTGAGTAGAACTCTGTATATGGAAATGTTGCACTACTCTGCCATGTAGCTAGCTCTCTGTATATAGACAAGTTGGACCCTTTTGCCTTGGACCTAGAACTCTGTAAATTGAAATGTTTCACTACCCTTCCATGTAGCTAGCTCTCTGTATATGGACATTTTGGAATCGTCTGCCATATAGCTAGCTCTCTGTACATGGATATGTTGGACTGATCTGCCAAGTAGGTAGCTCTCTGTATATGAGAATATTGGACTTGTCTGCCCTGTAGCTAGTTCTCAGTATATGGACACGCTAGACACATCTGCTATGTAGCTAGACCTCTGCATATGTAAATGTTGCACTACACTGCCATGTAGCTAGATCTCTGTATATAGTGAAGTCGGACTCATCTTCCTTTTAGCTAGTACTCTGTATTTGGAAATGTTGCACTACCCTGCCGTGTACCAAGCTCTCTGCATATAGATATGTTGGACTCATCAGCCTTTTAGCTAGCCGTCTAAATATACACATGCTGGGTTTATCTGCAATGCAGGTAACTCTCAGTATATGGACATGTTGCACTCATCTGCCATGTTGCTTGTACTCTGTATATGGAAATGTTGCACTACCCTACCATGTAGCTAGCTCTCTGTATATGGATATTTTGGACTCGTCTGCCATGTAGCTAGCTCTCTGTACATGGATATGTTGGACTGATCTGCCAAGTAGGTAGCTCTGTGAATATGAACATATTGGACTT
>NW_006408841.1:2506245-2507550 GCF_000296735.1 Chrysochloris asiatica
CATAACCCTGACATATAGCTAGCTCTATGTATAAGGAGATTTGGACTCCTCTGCCATATAGTTAGATATCTGTATAAGGATATGTTGGACTGATCTGTCCAGTAGGTAGCTCTCTGTATATGAATATATTGGACTTGACTTCCCTGTAGTTTGCTCTCAGTATATGGACACGTTGGACACATCTATCATGTAGCTAGAACTCTGTATATGGAAATGTTGAACTACTCTGCTATGTAGCTAGCTCTCTGTATATAGACAAGTTGGACTCATCTACCTTTTGACTAGAACTCTGTATATGGAAATGTTGCACTACCCTGCCATGTTGCTAGCTCCCTGTATATGGACATTTTTGACTCGTCTGCCATGTAGATAGCTCTCTGTACATGGATATGTGGGACTGATCTGCCAAAAAGTTATCCCTCTATATATGAACATATTGGACTTGTCTGCTATATAGCTAGCTGTCAGTTTATGAACACATTGGACACATCTGCCATGTAACTAGAACTATGTGTATGGAAATGCTGCACTACTCTGCTATGTGACTAGCTCTCTGTATATATCCATGTTGGATTAATATGCCTTGTATATAGAACTCTGTATATGGAAATGTTGCACTACCCTTCCATGTAGGTACCTCTCTGTACATGGATATTTTGGACTTGTCTGCATTGTATCTAGCTCTCAGTATATGGACATGTTTGACGAATATGCCATGTAGTTAGAATTCTGTACATGGACATTATGGACTGCTCTGCCATGTAGCAAGCTCTCAGTGTATGGACAGGTTGGACACATCTGCCATGTACCTAGAAGTCTGTATATGGAAATGTTGCACTACTCTGCCTTGTAGCTAGTTGTTTGTACATAGACAAGTTATATTCATCTGCCATGTACCTAGAACTCTGTAAATGGAAACGTTTCACTACCCTGCCACGTAGCTAGCTCTCTGTATGTGGATATGTTACACTGATCCGCCAAGAAGTTATCTCTCTGTATATGAACATATTGGACTTGTCTGCCCTGTAGCTAGCTCTCAGTATATGGACAAGTTCGACACACCTGCCATGTATCTAGAACTCTGTATATGGAAATGTTGCACTATTCTGCCATGTAGCTAGCTCTCTGTTTGTAGACAAGTTGGACTCATCTGCCTTGTGACTAGAACTCTGTATATGAACATGTTGGACAACACTGCCATGTGGCTGGATCTCTGTATATGGACATTTTGCCCTAGTCTGCCATGTATCTAGCTCTCTGAACATGGATATGTTGGACTGATTTGCCAAGTAGGTTGTTGTTGTT
>NW_006408841.1:2507934-2508681 GCF_000296735.1 Chrysochloris asiatica
GTTCGCAGCCCGATTCGTAACCACTACGCTACCAGAGCTCCTAGTAGGTAGCTCTCTATATATGAACATATTGGAATTGTCTGCCATGTTGGTGGTTCTCAGTTTATGGACACGTTGGACACATTTGTCATGTAGCTACTACCCTGAATATGGACATGTTGGACTACTGTGCCATGAAGCTAGCTCTCAGTATATGGACACTTTGGACACATCTGCCATGTAGCTAGAACTCTGTATATGGAATTGTTGCACTACTCTGCTATGTGGCGAGCACTCTGTATATAGAAAAGATGGACTCATCTGCCTTGTAGCTAGAACACTGTATATAGAAATGTACTTCCTTGCCATGGGGCTAGCTTTCTGTATATGGACATTTTGGACTCGTATGCAATGTAGCAAGCTCTCTGTACATGGTTATGTTAGACTGATCTGACAAGTATGTAGCACTTTTTATGTGAACATATTGGACTTGTCTTCCAAGTAGCTAGCTCTCAGTATATGGACATGTTGGATGCAACTGACATGTTGTTAGTACCCTGTATATGGAGACTTTGGACTGCTCTGCCATGTAGCTAACTCTCAGTGTATGGAGACGTTGGACACATCTGTCATGTACCTAGAACTCTGTATATGGAAATATTGCTCTACTCTGCCTCGTAGCTAGCTCTCTGTATATAGACAAGATGGATTCATCTGCCTTGTACCTAGAACTATGCAAATGGATATGTTTCACTACCCAGCCATGTA
>NW_006408841.1:2508791-2514685 GCF_000296735.1 Chrysochloris asiatica
TCTGTATATGAACATATTGGACTTGTCTGCCCTGTAGCTAGCTCTGAGTATATGAACACGATGGACAAATCTGTCATATAACTAGAACTCTGTATATGGAAATGTTGCTCTACATTGCCATGTATCTAGCTCTCTGTGTATAGACAAGTTGGACTCATCTGCCTTGTAGCTAGATCTCGGTATATGGAAAAGTTGAAAACCCTTGGCACAGAGCTTGCTTTATTATATAGACATTTTGGACTCGTCTGCAATATAACTAGCTCCTGTACATTGATATGTTGGACTGATCTGCCAAGTAGGTAGCTCTCTCTATATGAACATATTGGACTTGTGTCATGTAGGTTGCTCTCAGTATATGGACACGTTGGACACATCTGTCAAGTAACTACTACCCTAAATATGGACATGTTGGACTACTCTGCCATGTAGCTAGCTCTCAGTATATGGACAAGTTGGACATATCTGCCATGAAGCTAGAACTCTGTATATGGAAATGTTGCACTACCCTCCCATGTGGTTATCTCTCTGTATATGCACATTTTGGACTCGTCTGCCATGTAGCTAGCTCTTTGTACATGGATATGTTGGAATGATCTGCCAGTAGGTAGATCTCTGTATATGAACATATTGGACTTGTCTGCCATATAGCCTGCTCTCAGTATATGGACAGGTTGGACACATCTGCTATATAGATAGAACTCTGTATATGGAAGTGGTGCACTACTCTTCAATGAAGCTATCTCGCTGTATATAGACAAGTTGGACTCATCCGTATGTACCTAGAACTCTGTATATGGAAATGTTGCACTACCCTGCCATGTAGCTAGCTCTCTGTATAGGGACATTTTAGACTTGTCTGCCATGTAGCTAACTCTCTGTACATGGATATGTTGCACAGATCTGCCAAATAGGTAGCTCTCTGTATATGAACATATTGTACTTGTCTGCCATGTAGCTAGCTCTCAATATATGGATATGTTGGACGCATTTGCCATGTAGTTAGGATGCTGTATATGGATATTATGGACTGCTCTGCCATGTAGCAAGCTCTCAGTGTATGGACACGTTGGACACATCTGTCATTTACCTAGAACTCTGTATATGAAAATGTTGCACTATTCTGCCGTGTAGCTAGTTGTCTGTAGATAGACAAGTTGGATTCATCTGCCTTGTAACAAGAACTCTGTAAATGGAAATGTTTCACTACCCTGCCATGTAGCTAGTTCTCTGTACATGGACATTTTGGACTCGTCTGCCATATAGCTAGCTCTCTGTACATGGATATGTTAAACTGATCTGCCAAGTAGATAGCTCTCTGTATATGAACATATTGGACTTGTCTGCCCTGTAGGTGGCTCTAACTATATGGACACGTTGGACACATCTGCCATATAGCTACTACCCTGAATATGGACATGTTGGACTACTCTGCTATGTAGCTAGCTCTCAGTATATTGACTCATTGGACACATCATTCATGTAGCTATAACTCTGTATATGGGAATGTTTCACTACCCTGCCATGTGGCCAAGTCTCTGTATATGGACATTTTGGACCTGTCTGCCATGTAGCTCTCTGAACATGGATATGTTGGATTGATCAGACAAGTATGTAGCTCTCTGTTTATGAATATTTGGGACTTGTCTGCCATGTAGTTAGGTCTCAGTATATGAACACCGTTGACACTTCTGCCATGTAGCTAGAACTCAGTATATGGAAATGATGCACTACCCTGCCATGTAGCTAGCTCTTTGTATATGGGCATTTTGGAATTGTCTGCAATGTAGCTAGCTCTCTGTACATGGATATGTGGGACTGATCTGCCAAGTAGGTAGCTCTCTGTATGTAAACATTGGATTTGTCTGCCATGTTAATTTCTCAGTATATGGAAAAGTAGGACACATCTGCCATATAGATAACACCCTGAATATGGACATGTGGAACTACTCAGCCTTGTAGCTAGCTCTCAGTATGTGGACACGTAGGACATATCTGCCATGTAGCTACTACCCTGAATATGGACATGTTGGACAACTCTGCCATGTAGCTAGCTCTCAGTATATGGACATGTTGGACTCATTAGCCAGGTAGCTAGTACTCTTTATATGGACATATTAGACTCTTCTGCATGTAACGAGCTCTCAGTATATGAACAATTTGAACTCATCTGCCACGTAGCTTGAAGTCTGTATATGAAAATGTTACACTACTCTGACATTTAGCTAGCTCGTTGTATAAGGACATTTTGGACTCATCTTACATATAGCTATTGCACAGTATATGGACATGTTGGACTCATGTGCCATGTAGCTAGCTCTCAGTATATGTTAATGTTGGACTCAATAGCCAGGTAGCTAGAACTTTTTATATGGACATGTTGCACTACTCTGTCATGTACTAGCTCTCAGTATATGAACACTTTGGACTGATCTGCCATGTAGCTTGAACTCTGTATATGAAAATGATGCACTACTCTTCCATGTAGCTATCTCTCTGTATATGGACATTTTGGACTCATCAGCAATGTAGCAAAGTCTTTGTACATGGATATGTTGGACTGATCTGCTAAGTAATTAGCTGTCTGCATATGAACATATTGGACTTGTCTGCCATGTAGCTAGCGCTCAGTATATGGACATGTTGGACTCATTAGCATGGTAGTTAGTACTCTTTATATGGACATGTTGGACTTCTCTGACATGTACCTAGCTCTCTGTACATGAATATGTTGGCCTGATCTTCCATGTACATAGCTCTCTGTATGTGAACATATTGGACTTGTCTGCCATGCAGCTACCTCAAAGTATATGGACATGTTGGACTCATTAGGCAGGTAGCTAGTACCCTGTATATGGACATGTTGGACTACTCTGCCATGGAATTAGCTTTCAGTATATGAACACTTTGGACTCATCTGCCATGTAGCTTGAACTCTGTATATGGAAATGTTGGACTACTCTGTCATGTAGGTAGCTCTCTGTATATGGACATTTTGGAGTCGTCTGCCAAATAGCTACCTCTCTGTACATGGATATGTTGGACTGATCTGCCAAGTAGGTAGCTTTCTGCATATGAACAAATTGGACTTATCTGCCATGTAGGTAGCTCTCAGTATATTGACATGTTGGACTCATGAGCCAGGTAGCTAGTACTCTTTATATGGAAATGTTGGACTCATCTGCCTTGTAGCTAGAACTCTGTATATGAAATTTTGCACTGCTCTGTCATGTATCTAGATCCCGGTATATAGACAAGTTGGACTCATCTGCCTTGTAGCTAGAACTCTGTATATGGAAATGTTTCACTAGCCTGCCATGGAGCTAGCTGTCTGTATATGGACTTTTTGTACTCATCTGCCATGTATCTAGCTCTCTGTACATGGATACGTTGGACTGAACTGCCAAGTAGGTAGCTCTCTGTATATGAACATATTGGACTTGTCTGCCATATAGCTAGCTCTCAGTATATGGACAGGTAGGACTCACATGAATATGGACCTGTTGGACTATTCTGCCATGTAGCTAGCTCTCTGTATATGGACATTTGGACTTGTCTGCCATGTAGATAGCTCTCTGTACATGGATATGTTACAATGATCTGCGAAGTAGGTAGATCATTGTATATGGACATGTTGGACTCATCTGTCATGTAGCGGGTACCCTGTGTATGGACTCGTTTGACTGCTCTGCCATATAGTTATCTTTCAGTGTATGGACACGTTGGACACATCTACCTTATACTTAGAACCCTGTATATGGAATTGTTGCACTACTCTGCATTGTAGCTAGCTCTCTGTATATAGACAAGTTGGACTCATCTGCCTTGGAGCTAGAACTCTTTATATGGAAATGTTTCACTACCCTACCATGTAGGTAGCTCTCTGTATACGGACATGTTGTACTGAACTGCCATGCAGGTAGCTCTCTGCATATGAACACATTGGACTTGTCTACCATGTAGGTAGCTCTCAGTACATGGACACGTTTGACACATCTGCAATTTAGCAAGTACCCTGAATATGGATTTGTTAGACTGTTCATCCATGTAGCTAGATCTCCGTATATGGACACTTTGGGAATGTCTGCCATATAGCTAGCTCTCTGTACATGAATATGTTGGACTGATCTGCCAAGTAGGAAGCTCTCTGTGGATGAACAAATAGGACTTGTCTGCCTTATAATTGGCACTCAGTATATGAACACGTTGCACACATCTGCCATGTAGCTGCTACCCTGAATATGGACATGTTGGACACATCTGCCATGTAGCTCGAACTCTGTATATGGAAATATTGCACTACTCTGCCATGTAGCTAGCTTTCTGTACATAGACAATTTGGAATCATCTGTCTTGTAGCTAGAACTCTGTATATGGAAATGTTGCACTATGTTGCCATATAGCTAGCTCTCTTTATATGGACATGTTGGACTACTCTGCCTTGTAGCTAGTTCTCTCTACATGGATATGTTGGATTGATCTGCTAAGTAGGATGCTCTCTGTATATGAACATATTGGACTTGTTGGCCCTGTAGGTGGCTCTCAGTATATGGACACGTTGGAGCCATCTTCCATGTAGCTACTACCCTGAATATGGACATGTTGGACTACCCTGCCATGAAGCTAGCTCTTAGTATATGGACACGTTGGACACATCTGCCATGTAGCTAGAACTCTGTATTTGGAAATGTTGCACTACCATGTCATGTGGCTTAGTCTCTGTATATGGACATTTTCGACTCATCTGTCATGTAGCTAGCTTTCTGTACATGGATATGTTGCACTGATCTGCCAAATAGATAGATCTCTTTATATGAACATATTGGACTTGTCTGCCATGTAGGTAGCTCTCACTATATGAACACTTTGACACATCTGCCATGAAGCTGGAACTCAGTATATGGAAATGTTTCAGTATCCTTCCATGTAGCTAGCTCTGTGTATATGGACATTTTGGAATCGTCTGCCATGTAGCTAGCTCTCTGTACATGGATATGTTGGACTGATCTGCCAAGAATTTAGCTCTCTCAATATGAACATATTGGACATGTCTAAAATGTAGGTGGCTCTCAGTATATGGGCAAGTTGGACACATCTGCCATGTAGCTAGTACCCTGAATATGGACATGTTGGACTATTCTGCTATGCAGCTATTTCTCAGTATATGGACACATTGGACACTTCTGCCATGTAGCTAGAACACTGTACATGGAAATGTTGAACTACCCTGCCTTGGAGTTAGATTTCTATATATAGACAAGTTGGACTCATCTGCATTGTAGCTAGAAATCTGTATATGGAAATGTTGCACTACCCTGCCAGGTAAGTAGCTCTCTGTATATGTAAGTTTTGGACTCGTTTACCATGTAGCTAGCTCTATGTAAATGGATGTGTTGAATTCATCTGCTTAGTAGGTAGCTCTCGGTATATGAACATATTGGACTTGTCTGCCATGTAGCTGGCTCTCAGTATATGGACATGTGGGACTCATCTGCCATGTAGCTAGTACCCTGTATATGAACTCGTTGGACTGCTTTGCCATGTAGCTAGTGCTCAGTGTATGGACATGTTGGAAACATATACCATATACCTAGAACTCTGTATATGGAAATGTTGAACTCATCTGCTTAGTAGGTAGCTCTTGGTATATGAACATAGTGGACTTGTCTGCCCTGTAACTAGCTCTCTGTATATGGACATTTTGTTCTCGTCTGCCATGTATCTAGCTCTCTGTTCATGGATATGTTGGACTGATCTGCCAAATAGTTTGCTCTCTGGATATGAATATATTGGACTTGTTGGCCATATAGATCGAACTCAGTATATAGACATGTAGGACACATCTGCCATGTAGCTAGAATCCTGTATATGGAAATGTTGCACTATTCTACCACGTA
>NW_006408841.1:2515185-2522291 GCF_000296735.1 Chrysochloris asiatica
GATGTAGCTAGCTCTCTGTATATAGACAAGTTGGACTCATCTGTCTTGTACCTAGTACCTTGTATATGGATATGTTGGACTACTCTGTCATGTAGCTAGCTTTCACTATATGGACACGTTGCACACATCTGCCATGTAGCTAGAACTCTATGTTTGGAAATGATGCACTAGTCTGCCATGTAGCTTGCTCTCTGTATATGGACATTTTGAACTCGTCTGACATGTAGCTTTCTCTCTGTACATGGTTATGTTGGACTGATATGCTATGTAGGTAGCTCTCTGTATATGTACATATTGGACGTGTCTGCCATGTAGCTAGCTCTCAGTATATGGACATGTTGGACATATCTGCCATGTAGCTAGAACTATATATATGGAAGTGTTGCACTACTGTGCCATGTAGTTGCTCTCAATATATGGAGATTATGGACTTATCTGTCTTGTAGCTAGCTCTATGTATATGGATATGTTGGATCGATCTGCCAAGTAGGTAGCTTTCAGTATATGAACATGTTGGACTTGTCTGACATGTAGCCAACTTTCAGTATATGGACAAGTTGGAAACATCTGCCATGTAGCTAGTATACTGTATATGAAAATGTTGCACTATTCTGCCATGTAGCTAGCTCTCTGTATATGGACAAGTTGGACTCATCTGCCTTGTAGCTACAACTCTTTATATGGAAATGTTGTACTACCCTGCCATGTAGCTAGCTCTCTGAATATTGACGTTTTGGACTCATCTGCCTTGAAATTAGCTCTCTGTATATAGACAAGTTGGAATCAGATGCCTTGTAACTAGAACACTGTATATGAAAATGTTGTACTACGCTGCCATGTAACTAGCTCTCTGTATATGGACATTTTGGACTCTTCTGCCATGTAGCTAGCTCTCTGTACATGGACATGTTGGAGTGATCTGCTAAGTAGGTAGCTTTCTGTATATGAACATATTGGACTTGTCTGCCATATAGCTAGCTCTCAGTATATGGACTCGTTGGAATCATTTGCTATGTACCTAGAACTTTGTAAATGGAAATGTTGCACTACTCTTACATGTAGCAAGCTCTCTGTATATAGAAAGGTTGGACTCATCTGCCCTCTAGCTAAATCTCTGTATATGGAAATGTTGCACTACTCTGCCATGTAGCTAGCTCTATGTACATGTACATTTTGGACTCGTCTCATATGTAGCTAGCTCTCTGTACATGGATATGTTGGATTAATCTGCCAAGTAGGTTAGTTCCCTGTATATGAACATAGTGAACTTGTCTGCCATGTTGCTAGCTCTCAGTATATGGACAAGTTGGACTCATCCGCCATGTATCAAGAACTCGGTATATGGAAATGTTGCACTAGCCTGGATGTAGCTAGCTCTCTGTGTAACATTATTTCGGACATGTCTGCCATGGAGCTTGCTCTCTGTGCATGGATATTTTGAACTGATCTGCCATGGAGGTAGCTCTCAATATATGGACATGTTGGTCTCATCTGTCATGTAGCTAGTACTCTGTATATGGAAATGTAGCACTACCCTGCCATATACCTATCTCTCTGCATATGGACAAGTTTGACTCATCTGCCTTGTAGCTAGAACTCTGTATATGGAAATGTACCACTACCCTGCCATTTAGCTAGCCCTCTGTATATGGACATTTTGTACTTGACTGACATGTAGCTAGGTCTGTGTATATTAACATATTGGACTTCTCTGCCATGTAGCTAACTCTCAGTAAATGCACAAGTTGGATTTATCTGCCATATAGCTTGTACCCTGTATATGGACATATTGCACTACTCTGTCATGTGGCTAGCTCTCTATATATGAACACCTTAGACTCATCTGCCTGGTAGCTAGCTCTCTGTACATGAATATGTTGGACTGATCTGCCAACTAGTTAGCTCTCTGTATATGAATATATTGGACTTGTCTGCCATGTAGCTAGTACCCTGTATATGGACATGTTGAACTACTTTGCCATGAAGCTAGCTCTCATTATATGGACACGATGATATCTGCCATGCAGCTAGAACTCTGTATATGAATATGGTGCACTACCCTCCCATGTATATAGCTCTCTGTATATGAACATATTGGACTTATCTGCCATGTAGCTAGCCCTCAGTATATGGACATGTTGGAATAATTTGCCATATAGCTAGAACTCTGTATATGGCAATGTTGCACTACTTGCCGTGTAGCTAGCACACTGTATATAGACAAGTTGGGCTCATCTGGCTTGTAGCTAGAACTCTGTATATGGATATGTTGTACTACCCTGACATTTAGCTAGGGGTCTGTATATGGATCTTTTAGACTCGTCTTCCATGTAGCTAGCTGTCAGTACAAGGATATTTTTGACTGATCTGCCAAGTAGGTAGCTCTCTGTATATGATCATATTGGACTTGTCTGTCATGTAGTTAGCTCTCAATATATGGACATGTTGGACTCATTAGCCAGGTCGCAAGTACTCTTGGTATGGTCATGTTGGAATACTCTGCCATGTACTAGCTCTCAGAATATGAACACTTTGAACTTTTCTGCCATGTAGCTTGAACTCTGTATATGGAAATATTGCACTACCCTGCCATGTAGCTATCTCTCTGTACATAGACAAGTTGGACTAATCTGCCTTGTAACTAGACCTCAGTATATGGATATTCTGCACTAACTTGCCATGTATCTAGCTCCCTGTATTTGAACATATTGGACTTCTCTGCCATATAGCTAGTTCTAAGTATATGGACATGTACTCATCTGCCATGTAGCTAGTACACTGTACATAGACATGTTGGAGTACTCCACTATGGAGCTAGCTCTCAGTATATGGAAATGTTGGACACATCTACCATATAGCTACAACTCTCTATATAGAAATGTTGCACGACTCTGCCATGTAGCAGGCTCTCTGTATATAGACAAATTGGACTCATCTGTCTTGTAGCTAGAAATCTGTATATGGAAATGTTGCACTACTCTGCCATGTAGCTAGCTCTCTGTATATGGACATTTTCGACTTGTCTGCCATGTAGCAAGCTCTCTGTATATGAATATGTTGGACCGAACTGCCAAGTAGGTAGCTCTCTGTATATGAACATATTGGACTTGTTTGCCATGTAGCTAGCTCTCAGGACATGGGCACGTCACACACATCTGTCATGCAGCTGGAACTCTGTATATGGAAATGTTGCATTACTCTGCCATGTAGCTAACTCTCTGTATATAGACAAAATGGACTCATCTGACTAGTAGCTAGAACTCTGTATATGGAAATGTTGCACTACTCTGCATATAGTAAGCTCTCTGTAAATGGACATTTTGGACATGTTTGCCATGTAGCTAGGTCTCTGTGCATGGATATTTTGGACTGATCTGCCAAGTAGGTAGCACTCTGTATATGAACATATTGGACTTGGCGCCATGTAGCTAGCTCTCAATATATGGACATTTTGCACTCATTAGACAGGTCGCTAGTAATCTTTATATGGACATTTTGGACTACCCTGCCATTTACTAGCTATCAGTATATGAACACTTTGAACTCATCTGCCATGTAGTTTGAACTCTGATTATGGATATGTTCCACTACCTTGGCATGCATCTAGCTCTCTGTATATAGACAAGAAGGACTCATCTACCTTGTAGCTAGAACTCAGTATATGGATATGTTGCACTACCCTGCCATGTAGCAAGCTCCCTGTATATGAACATATTGGAGTTGTCTGTCATGTAGGTGGCTCTGAGTATATGGACACGTTGGACACATCTGCCATGTAACTAGAACCCTGAATATGGACATATTGGACTACTCTGACATGTAGCTAGCCCTCAGTATATGGACACATGGGACACATCTGAAATGTTGCTAGAACTCTTTATATGGAAATGTTGCACTACCCTCCCATGTAGTTCGATCTCTGTATATAGAAAAGTTGGACTCATCTGCCTTGTAGCTAAAACTCTGTATATGGAAATAGTGCACTACACTGCCATGTAGCTAGCTTTCAGTATATGGACATTTTGGACTTGTCTGCCATGTAGCTAGCTATCTATACAAGGATATGTTTGGCTTAACTGCCAAGTAGTTAGCTCTCAGTATATAAACATATTGGACTTGTCTAACATGTATGTAGCTCTCAGTACATGAACACGTTGGACACATCTGTCAAGTAGCTAAAACTCGGTATATGGAAATGTTGAACTACCCTGCCATGGAGCTAGATCTCTGTATACCGACATGTTTGTCTCATCTGCCATGTACCTAGCTCTCTGTACATGGATATGTTGGACTGATCTGCCAAGTAGTTAGCATTCTGTATATGAACATATTGGACTTGTCTGCCATGTAGCCAGCTCTCTGTATATGGACAAGTTGGACACATCTGCCTTGAATCTAGAACGCTGTACATGGAAAATTTTCACTGCCCTGTCATGTAGCTAGCTCTCTGTATATGGAGATTTTGGATTCATCTGGCATGAAACTATCTCTCTGTATATGGACAAGTTGGAGTCATGCTTTGTAATTAGAACACTGTATATGGAAATGTTGACTACCATGCCATGTAGCTAGCTCTCTGTATATGGACACATTGGACACACCTACCATGTACCTAGAAATCTGTAAATGGAAATGTTGCACTACTCTTACATGTAGCTAGCTCTCTGTATATAGACAAGTTGGACTCATTTGCCTTGTAGCTAGAACTCTGTATATGGAAATGTTGCACTACCCTGCGATATAGCTAGCTCACAGTATATGTAAATTTTGGATGGTCTGCAATGTAGCTAGCTCTCTGTACATGGTTATGTTGCACTTATCTGCCAAGAAGGTAGCTCTCTGTATATGAACATGTTGGACTTGTCTGCCATGTAGCTAGCTGTCAGTATATGTACAAGTTGGACTCATTCGGCATGTATCAATAACTCTGTATATGCAAATGTTGCAATACCCTGCATTTAGCTAGCTCTGTATATGCATATTTTGTACACGTCTGCCCTGGAGCTAGCTCTCTGTGCTTGGATATTTTGGACTGATCTGCCTTGTATGTAGCTCTCAATATATGGACATCTATTGCCATTTACTAGCTATCAGTTTATGAAAACTTTGAACTCATCTGCCATGTAGTTTGAACTCTGTATATGGAAATGTTGCACTACCCTGACATGTAGCTAGCTCTCTGTATACAGACAAGTGAGACTAATCTGAGTTGTAACTAGAACTCAGTATATGGATATGTTGCACTACCCTGCCATGTTGCAAGTTCCCTGTATATGAACATATTGGACTTGTCTGCCATATAGCTAGCTCTAAGTACATGGACATGTTGTACTCATCTGCCATGTAGCTAGTATCCTGTATATGGACATATTGGACTATTCTACCATGTTGCTAGCTCTCAGTATATGGGCACATTGGACACATCTGCCATTTAGCTAGACTTCTTTATATGGAAATGTTTCACTACTCTGCCATGTAGCTAGCTCTCTGTGTATGAACATATTGGACTTGTCTGCCATATTGCTTCCCTCATTATATGGACACATTGGACACATCTGCCATGTAGCTAGACTTCTTTATATGGAAATGTTTCACTACTTTGCTATGTAGCTAGTTTTCTTTATATGAACATATTTGACTTATCTACCATATTGCTTCCCTCAGTATATGGACATGTTGGACACATCTGCCATGTAGCTAGAACTCTTTATTTCGACATCTTG
Organism: Chrysochloris asiatica; assembly: GCF_000296735.1. NCBI lineage: Eukaryota > Metazoa > Chordata > Mammalia > Afrosoricida > Chrysochloridae > Chrysochloris > Chrysochloris asiatica. The sequence goes on from NW_006408841.1 coordinate 2,520,909, forward strand.
GACTACACTGTCATGTAGCTAGCTCTCAATATATGAACAATTTGGACTCATCTGCTATGTAGCTTGAACTCTGTATAAGGAAATGATGAACTCCTCTGCCATGTAGCTAATATGCTGAATATTGACATGTTGGACTACTCTGCCTTGTTGCTAGCTCTCAGGATATGGACATATTGGACACATCTGCCATGTAGCTAGAACTCTGTGTATGGAAATGTTGCACTACTCTGCCATGTAGCTAGCTCTCTGTATATAGACAAGTTGGAATAATTTGCTTTGTAAGTAGAACTGTTTATGGAAATATTGCACTACCCTGCATATAGCTAGCTCTCTGTATATGGACATTTTGGACATGTCTGCCATATAGTTAGCTCTCTGTGCATGGATATTTAGGACTGATCTGCCATGTAGTTAGCTCTCAGTATATGGACACATTGGACACATCTACCATATAATTAGTACTGTTTATATGGATATGATGGACTATTCAGCCATGTAGCTAGTTCTTAGTATATGAACACTTTGGAATCATCTGCAATATAGCTTGAACTGTGTATATGGAAATGATGCACTACTTTTCCATGTTGCTAACTCTCTGTAAAAGGTCATTTTGGAAACGTCTGACATGTCACTATCTCTCTGTGAATGGATATTTTGGACTGATCTGCCATGTAGCTAGCTCTCTGTATATGAACATTTTGAACTTGTCCGCCATGTAGCTAGCTCTCAATATATGGACATGTTGGACTTATTAGCCATGTCACTAGTACTCTTTATATGGACATGTTGGACTACTCTGCCATGTACTAGCTCTCAGTATTTGAACACTTTGAACTCATCTGAATTGTAGTTTGAACACTGTATATGGAAATGTTGGACTACCCTGCCATGTAGCTACCTCTCTGTATATACACAAGTGGGACTGATGTGACTTGTAGTTACATCTCAATATAGGGATATCTTGCACTACCCTGCCATGTAGCAAGTTCCCTGTATATGAACATATTGGACTTGTTTGTCATATAGCTAGCTCTAAGTATATGGTCATGTTGGACTCATCTGCCATGTAGCTAGTATCCTGTATATGGACATATTGAACTACTCTACCATGTAGCTAGCTCTCAGAATATGGACACATTGGACACATCTGCCATGTAGCTAGACTTCTTTATATGGAAATGTTGCACTACTGTGCCATGTAGCTAGCTCTCTGTATGTGAACATATTGGACTTGTCTGCAATATAGCTTACCTCAGTATATAGACACGTTGAACACATCTGCCATGTAGCTAGAACTTTTTATATGGACATGTTGGACTACTCTGCCATGTACCTAGCTCTCAATATATGAACACTTTGGACTCATCTGCCATATAGCTTGAA
>NW_006408841.1:2523047-2524784 GCF_000296735.1 Chrysochloris asiatica
AACTCTGTTTATGGAAATATTGCACTACCCTGCATATAGCTAGCTCTCTGCATATGGACATTTTGCACACGTCTGCCATATAGCTAGCTCTCTGTGCATGGATATTTAGGACTGATCTGCTATGTAGTTAGCTCTCAGTATATAGACACATTGGACACATCTACCATATAATTAGTACTGTTTATCTGGATATGATGGAGTACTAAGCCATGTAGCTAGTTCTCAGTATATGAACACTTTGGAATTATTTGCCATATAGCTTGAACTCTGTATATGGAAATGATGCACTACTCTTCCATGAAGCTAGCTCTCTGTAAAAGGACATTTGGAAATGTCTGTCATGTCACTAGCTCTCTGTATATGAACATTTTGGAATTGTCTGCCATGTAGCTAGCTCTCAATATATAAATTCACTGGACTCATCTGCAATGTAGCTTGAACTCTGTATATGGAAATGGTGCACTACTCTGCCAGGTAGCTAGCTTTCTGTATATAGACACATTTGATTCATCTGCATTGTAGCTATTACCCTGTATATGGACATGTTAGACACTCTGTCATGTATTTAGCTCTCAGTATATGGACATGTTGGACACATCTGCCATGTAGCTAGAACTCTGTGTTTGGAAATGATGCACTAGTCTGCCATGTAGCTAGTACTCTGTATATGAACATTTTGGACTCATCTGACATGGATCTAGCTCTCTTTAAATGGATTTGTTGTACTGATCTGCCATGTAGGTAGCTCTCTGTATATGAACTTATTGTACTTGTCTGCCATGTAGTTATCAATCAGTATATGGACACGTTGAACACATCTGCTATGTAGCTTGTACTCTGTATATGGACATTTTGAACTCCTCGTCCATGTAGATAGTACTCAGTATATGGACATGTTGGCCATATCTGCCATGTAGCTAGAACTCTGTATATGGAAATGTTGCACTACCCTGACATGTAGCGAGCTCTCTGTATATGAATATATTGGACTTGTCTGTAATGTAGATATCTCTCAGTATATGGACATGTTGGAATCATCTGCCATGTAGCTAGAACATTGTATATGGAAATGTTGCACTACCCTGCCATTTAGCTAGCTTTCTGTATATAGACAAGTTGGACTCATCTTCCTTGTAGCTAGAACTCTGTATATGGAAATGTTGCCTTACAATGCCATGTAGCTCTCTCTCTATATATGAACATATTGGACTTGTCTGCTATGATATGGTGAACTACTCTGCCATGTAGCTGGCTCTCAGTATACGGACATGTTGGACACATCTGCCATATAGCTAGAACACTATATATGGAAATGTTGTACTACACTGCTATGTAGCTAGCTCTCTGTATATAGACAAATTGGAATCTTCTGCCTTGTAGTTAGAACTCTGTATATGGAAATACCATATATATACCAAATATCCTGCCATGTAGCTAGTTCTCGGTATATCAACATATTGGACTTCTCTGCCATGTAACTATCTATCTGTACGTGGGCATGTTGGACTCATCAGCCTGTAGCCAGATATCTCTGTATGAACATGTTGGACTCATCTGCCATGTAGCTAAGTCTCAGTATATAGACATGTTGGACTCATCTGCCATGTAGCTAGTAGTCTGTATATGGGCATGTTGTACTATTCTGCCATAAAGCTTGATCTCAGTATATGGACACGTTGGACTCATCTGACATGTAGCTAAAATTCTTTATATGGAAATGTTGCACTACTATGCCAA
>NW_006408841.1:2526924-2538270 GCF_000296735.1 Chrysochloris asiatica
CACATTGGACATATAAGCCATGTAGCTACTACCCGGAATATGGACATGTTGGACTACTCTGCCATGTAGCTAGCTCTCAGTATGTGGACACAAAAATTGACACATCTGCCATGTAGCTCGAACTCAGTATATGGAAATGTTGCACTACTCTTCCATGTAGCTACCTCTCTGTATATGTACATTTTGGACTCATCTGTCATGTAGCTAGCTCTCTGCACATGGACATGTTGGACTGATCTCCCAAGTAGCTAGCTCTATGTATATGAACATCTTGGACTTGTCTGACTTATAGGTGGCTCTCGCTATATGGACAGGTTGGACATATCTGCCATGTAGTTAGCATGTATATGGAAGTATTGCACTACTCTGCCATGTAGCTAGAACCCTGAATATGGACATGTTGGACTACGCTGCCATGTAGATAGCTCTCAGTAGATGGACACCTTGGACACAACTGTCATGTAGTTACAACTCTGTATATCGAAATGTTGAACTACCCTATCATGAAGTTCCATCTATATATAGACAAATTGGACTCATCTGCCTTGTAGCTAGAAATCTGTATATGGAAATGTTTCACGAGCCTGCCATGTAGCTAGCTCTCTGCACATGGATATGTTGGAATATCTGCCAAGTAGATAGCTCTCTCTATATAAACATATTTCACTTGTCTGTCATGTAGCTAGCTCTCAGTATAGGGGCACATTGGACACAACTGCCATATACAGAGAACTCTTTATATGGAAATGTTTCACGAGCCTGCCATGTAGTTATCTGTCTGTATATCGACATTTTGGACTCATCTGCCATGTAGATAGCTCTCTGTACATGGATATGTTGGACTGATCTGCAAAGAAAGTAGCTCTCTATGTATGAACATAAAAGACTTGTCTGCCCTGTTGGTGTCTCTCAGTATATGGACACGTTGGACTCATCTGCCATGTATCTACTACCCTGAATATGGACATGTTGGACTACTCTGCTAGGTAGCTAGCTCTCTATATGGACATTTGGACTCGTCTGCCATGTAGCTAGCTCTCTGTACATGGATATGTTACACTGATCTGCGAAGTAGGTAGCTCTCGGTATATGAACATTTTGGATTTGTCTACGATGTAGCTAACTCTCAGCATATGGACATGTTGGACTCATCTGCTATGTAGCTAGTACCCTGTATATGGAAAGGTGGCACTAATCTGTCACGAAGCTAGCTCTATGTATATAGACAAGTTGGACTCATCTGCCTTGTACCTAGAGCTCATTATATGGAAATATTTCACTATCCTGCCATGTAGCTAGATCTATGTATATGGACACTTTGGACACGTCTGATATATCACTAGCTTTCTGTACATGGATATTTTGTACTGTTCTGCCAAGTAGGTAGATCCCTGTATATGAACATATAGGATTTGTCTGCCCTGTAAGTGGATCTCAGTATATGGACTTGTTGAACACATGTGCCACGTAGCTACTACCCTGAATATGGACATGTTGTACTACTCTGCCATGTAGCTAGCTCTCAGTATATAGACACATTGGACACATCTGCCATGTAAGTAGAACTCTGTGCATGGAAATGTTGCATTACCCTGCCAGGTAGTTAGATCTCTATATATAGAGAGGTTGGACTCATCTGCCTTGTAGCTAGAAATTTGTAGATGGAAATGTTGCACTATACTGCCATGTGGCTAGCTCTTTGTATTTTGACGTTTTGGACTTGTCTGCCATGTAGCTAGCTCTGTGTACATGGATATGTTGAACTCATCTTCCATGTAGGTAGCTCTCTGTATATGAACATATTGAACTTGTCTGCATTTATCTAGCCTTCAGTATAAAGACAAGTTGGACACATCTGCCATGTAGTTAGAAATCTGTATATGGAAATATTGCACTACCCTGCCAGGTCTCTATATAGACAGGTTGGACTCATCTGCCTTGTAGCCAGAAACCTGTTTATGGAAATGCTGCACTACCCTGCCATGTGGCTTGCTCTCTGTATATGGATGTTTTGGACTATTCCTCATGGTAACTAGCTCTTTGTACATGGATTAAGATGGACTGATCTGCCAAGTAGGTAGCTCTCTGTATATGAACATATTGGACTTATCTGCCATCTAGCTAGCTCTCAGTACATACATGGTCATGTTGTACTTATCTGCCTTGTAACTAGTACCTTATATATGGACAAGTTGGACTGCTGTGCCATGTAGCTAGCTCTCAGTATATGGACACGTTGGACACATCTGCCATGTACCTAGAAATCTGTATATGGAAATGTTGCACTACTCTTTAATGTAGGTAGCTCTCTGTACATAGACAAGTTGGACTCATCTGCCTTATACCTAGAACTCTGTATATGGAAATGTTGCACTACTCTTCCATGTAGCTAGTTCTCTCTCTATAGAAAAGTTGGACTTATCTGTCTTGGAGCTAGAACTCTGTATATGGAAATGTTGCACTATTCTGCCATGTATCTAACTGCCTGTATATAGACAAGCTGGACTCATCTGCCCTGTAGCTAGAACTCTGTATATGGATATGTTGGACTTCCCTCCCATGTAGCTAGTTCCCTTTACATGGACATTTTGGACTCGTCTGCCATGAAGCTAGCTCTCTGTACATGGATATGTTGGACTGATCTGTCAAGTAGGTAGCTCTCTTTATATGAACGTATAGGACTTGTCTGTCATGCAGGTGGCTCTCTGTATATGGACACATTGGACATATAAGCCATGTAGCTACTACCCGGAATATGGACATGTTGGACTACTCTGCCATGTAGCTTGCTCTTAGTATGAGGACACAAAAATTGACACATCTGCCATGTAGTTCGAACTCAGTATATGGAAATGTTGCACTACTCTTCCATGTAACTACCTCTCTGTATATGTACATTTTGGACTTGTCTGTCATGTAGCTAGGTCTCTGTACATGGATATGTTGGACTGATCTTCCAAGTAGGTAGCTCTCTGTATATGAACACCTTTGATACATCTGCCATGTAGCTAGAACTCAGTATATAGAAATGTTGTACTAACTATTATATGTAGCTAGCTCTCTGTATATGGACATTTTGGAATGATCAGCCAAGTAGGTAGCTCTCTATATATGACCATATTTGACTTGTCTGCCATGTAGCTAGCTCTCAGTACATGGACATGTTGCATTACTCTGCCATGTAGCTAGCTCCATGTATATGGACACTTTGGACACGTCTGCCATATAACTAGCTCTCTAAACATGGATATGTTGGACTGATCTGTCTTGTAGCTTGCTCTCTTTATACGGACATTTTGGACTCGTCTGCCATGACACTAGCTCTGTGTATATGGATATATTGGATTGGTGTTTCAAGTAGGTAGCTCTCTATATATGATCATATTGGACTTGTTTGCCATGTAGCTAGATGTCAGTATATTGACACGTTGGACACATCTGCCATATAGGTAGAACTCTGTTTATGGAAGTGTTGCACTACTCTGCCATGTAGCTAGCTCTCTGTATATAGACAAGTTGGACTCATCTGCCTTGTACCTAGAACTCTGTATATGGAAATGTTCTACTACACTACCATGTAGCTAGAGCTCTGTATATGGACATTTTGAACTCGTCTGCCATTTCCTAGCTCTCTGTACATGGATAGGTTGGACTGATCTGCCAAGAAGGTAGCCCTCTGTATATGAACATATTGGACTTGTCTGCCATGTAGCTAGCTCTCAGTATATGGACCTTTTTGATTCATCTGCCAAGTAGCTAGCTCTCTGTACATGGATATGTTGAACTATTCTGCCATGTAGCTAGATCTCTTTATATGGACATTTAGGACTTGTCTGCCATGACACTAGCTCTCTGTACATGGATATGATGCACTACCCTGCCAAGCAGTTAGATCTCTCTATATAGAAAGGTTGGACTTATCTGCCTTGTAGCTAGAAATCTGTATATGGAAATGTTGCACTACCCTGCCATGTAGCTAGCTCTCTGTACATGGATATGTTGAACTCATCTGCCATGTAGCTAGCTCTCCTTATATGAACGTTTTGAAATTGTCTGTCATATAGCTAGCTCTCAGTATATGGACACGTTGGACACTTCTGCCATGTGACTAGATCTCTGTATATGGAAATGTTGCACTGCCCTGCCATGTAGCTAGCTCTCTGTATATAGACAATCTGGACTCATCTGCCTTGAAGCTAGAACTCTGTATAGGGAAATGTTGCACTCCCCTGCCCTGTACCTAGCTCTCTGTATAAAGACATGTTGGACTCATGTGCGTTGTAGGAAGCCCTCTAAATATACACATGCTGGACTCATCTGCCATGTAGATAACTCTCAGTATATGGACATGTTAGACACATCTGCCGTACACCTAGAACTCTGTATATGGAAATGCTTCACTACGGACATTTTGGGCTCATCTGCCATGTAGTTAGCTCTCTGTATATGAATATATAGGTCTTGTCTGCCATGAAGGTGGCTCTCAGTATATGGACACATTGGCCACATCTTTCATATAGCTCCTACCCTGTATATGGACATGTTGAACTACTCTGCATTTTGGTTGCTAGCTCTCAGTATATGGACACATTGGACACATCTGCCATGTAGCTCGAACTCAGTATTTGGAAATGATGCACTACTCTTCCATGTAGCTATTTCTCTGTATATGGACATTTTGGAATCGTCTGCCATGTAACTAGCTCTCTGTACGTGGATATGTTGGATTGATCTTCCAAATAGGTAGCTTTCTGTATATGAACATATTGGACTTGCCTGCCATGTTGGTGGCTCTCAGTATCTGGACAGTTGGACATATCTGCCATGTAGCTAGAACTTTGAATATGGACATGTTGGACTATGCTGCCATGTAGCTAGCTCTCAATAGATGGGCATGTTGGACACATCTGCTATGTAGCTAGAACTCTGTATATGGAAATGTTGCACTACCTTGCCATGTAGCTTGCCTTATGTATATAGACAAGCTGGATTCATCTGCCTTTTAGCTAGAACCCTGCCATGTACCTAGCTCTCTGAATCTAGATATTTTGGACTCATCTGCCTTGGAGTTACCCTTCTATATATACACATGCTTAACTCATCTGCCATGTAGCTAACTCTCTGTATATGGACATTTTGGACTCGTATGCCAATTAGTTTGCTCTCTGTATATGAGCATAAAAGACTTGTCTGCCCTGTTGGTGGCTCTTGGTATAGGGACACGTTGGAAACATCTGCCATGTAGCTACTATCCTGAATATGGACATGTTGGACAACTCTGCCATGTAGCTAGCTCTCTATATATGGACATTTGGACTCATCTTCCATGTAGCTTTCTCTTTGGAGATGGATATGTTACACTGATCTGCGAAGTAGGTAGCTCTCTGTATATGAATATATTGGATTTGTCTGGGATGAAGGTAGCTCTCAGAATATGGACATGTTGGACTCATCTGCCATGTAGCTAGTACCCTGTATATGGACAAGTTGGACTGCTCTGCCATGGAGCTAGTTCCCAGTGTATGGACACGTGGAACACATTTGCCATGTATCTAGAACTCTGTATATGGAAATGTTATCCTACTCTGTCATGTAGCTAGCTCTCTGTACATAGGCAAGTTGGCCAAATCTGCCATGTAGCTAGAACTCTGTATATGGAAATGTTGCACTACCCTGCCATGTGGCTAGCTCTCTGTATATGGACATTTTGAAATCGTCTGCCATGTAGCTAGCTCTCTATACATGGATATGTTGGTCTGATCTTACAACTATGTAGCTCTCTGTATATGAACATATTGGACTTGTCTGCCATGTAGCTAGTTCTCAGTATATGGACACGTTAGACACATGTGCCATATAGCCAGAACTCTGTATATGGAAATGTTGCAATACCCTGACAGGTAGTTAGATCTCTATATATAGACAGGTTGGACTCATCTGCCTGGCAGCTAGAAATCTGTATATGCAAATGTTGTATTACCATGCCATGTGGCTAGCTCTCTGTATATGAACATTTTGGACTTGTATGTTCTGTACCTAGCTCTCTTGATATGGATATGTTGAACTCATCTGCCAAGTAGATAGCTCTCTCTATATGGAAATGTTGCATTACACTGTCATGTAGCTAGTTCTCTGTATATAGACAAGTTGGACTCATCTGCCTTGTAGCTAGAACTCTGTATATGGAAATGTTGCACTACTCTACCATGTATCTAGCTCCCTGTATATAGACAAGCTGGAATCGTCTGCCCTGTACCTAGAACTCTGTATATGGAAATGTTGGACTACCCTCCCATGTAGCTAGCTCTCTTTATATGGACATTTTGGACTTGTCTGCCATGACACTATCTCTCTGTACATGGATATGTTGGACTGAGCTTTCAAGTAGGTAGCTCTCTATATATGAACATATTGGACTTGTCTGCCATGTAGCTACGTCTCAGTATATGGACATGGTGAACACTTCTGCCATGTAACTAGAACTCTGTAAATTGAAATGTTGCACTACCCTGTCATGTAGCTAGCTCTCTGTACATAAAAAAGCTGGACTCTTCTGCCTTGGAGCTAGAACACTGTATAGGGAAATGTTACACTACCCTTCCATGTACCTAGCTCTCTGTATATACACAGGTTACTCATCTGCCTTGTAGCTAACCCTCTAAATACACACATGCTGAACTCATCTGCCATGTAGCTAACTCTCAGTATATGGACACGTTGGACACATCTGCCATATAAGGAGAACTCTGTATATGGAAATATTTCACTAGACTGCCATGGAGCTAGCTCTCTGCATATGGACATTTTGAACTCGTCTGCCATATAGCTAGCACTCTGTACAAGTATATGTTGGACGGATCTGTCAAGTACATAGCTCTATGTATATGAAAATATAGGACTTGTCTATCCTGTAATTGGATCCCTGTATATGGACACGTTAAACACATGTGCCATGTAGCTATTACCCTGAATATGGACATGTTGTACTACTCTGCCATGTAGCGAGCTCTCAGTTTATAAACACTTTGGACACATCTGTCATGTAACTAGAACTCTGTACATGGAAATGTTGCACTAACCTGCCAGGTAGTTAGATCTCTATATATAGACAGGTTGGACTCATCTGCCTTGTAGCTAGAAATCTGCAGATGGAAATGTTGCACTACCCTGAAATGTAGCTAGCTCTCTGTATATGGATATTTTGGACTTGTCTGCCATGTAGCTTGTAGCCTGTATATGGAAAGGTTGGACTGATCTGCCATGTAGCTAGCTCTCAGTATTGGACATGTTGGATTCATCTGCCTTGTAGCTAGAACTCTGTATATTTAAATGTTACACTACCCTGTCATGTAACTACCTCTCTGTATATGGATATTTTGTATTCATTTGCCATGTCACTAGCTCTCTGTATATGAACATATTGAACTTGTCTGCCAGGTAGCTGGCTCTCAGTATATGGACATGTTGGACTCATTAGCCAGGTAGCTAGTACTCATTATATGGGCATGTTGGACTACTTTGCCTTGTAGCTAGCTCTCAGTATATGAACACTGTGGACTCATGTGCCATGTAGCTTGAACTCTGTATATGTAAATGATGCACTATTTTGCCATGTAGGTAGCTGTCTGTATATGGACATTTTTTACTCATTTGATAGGTAGCTAGCTCTCTATGTGCATGGATATTTTGAACTTATCTGCCATGTAGTTAACTCTCAATATATGGATATCTTGGACACATCTGCCATGTAGCTAGAACTCTGTATATTTAAATGTTGCACTACCCTGTCATATAGCTAGCTCTCTGTATATGGACATTTTGGATTCATCTGCCATGTCGCTAGCTCTCTGTACATGGATATGTTGAACTGATCTCCCAAATAGGTAGCTCTCTGTATATGATCATATTGGTATTGTCTACCATGTAGCTAGCTCTCAGTATATGGACATGTTGAACTCATCTGCCATATAGCTAGTACCCTGTACATGGACGTGTTGGAATACTCTGCTTGTAGCTAGCTCTCAGTATGTGGACACGTTGGACATATCTGCCATGTAGCTAGAACTCTTTATATTGAACTATTGCACTATCTTGCCATACAGCTAGCTCCCTGTATATGGACAATTTGGACTTGGCTGCTTTGTAGTTAGCTCTCTTTACATGGATATGTTGGACTGATCTGCCAAGTTGGTAGCTATCACTATATGTACATATTGGACTTATCTGCCATGTAGCTAGCTCTCAGTATATGGACATATTGGACTAATTAGCCAGGTAGCTAGTTTTCTTTATATGGACATGTTGTACTACTCTACCATGTAGCTATCTCTCAATATATGAACACTTTGGACTAATCTGCCATGTAGCTTGAACTCTGTATATGGAATTGATGCACTACTCTGCCATGTAGCTAGCTCTCTGTATATCTATATTTCAGACTTCTCTGACATGTCGTTAACTCTCTCTGCTTGGATATTTTGGACTGATCTGAAATCTAGCTAGCTCTAAGTATATGGACAATTTGAACACATATACCATGTAGCTACAACTCTCTATATCGAAATGTTGCACTACTCTGCCATATAGCTGGTTCTCTTTGTATAGACAAGTTGGAATCATCTACCTTGTATCTAGATCTCTATGTATGGAAATGTTGCAATACACTGCCAAGTAGCTAGCTCTCTGTATATGGACAATTTGGACTCATCTGCCTTGTACCTAGAACTCTGTATATGGAAATATTGAACTACCCTTCCATGTAGCTAGTTCTCTGTATACAGACATTTTGGACTCTTCTGTGATGTAGCTAGCTCTCAGTACATAGACAAGTTGGACTTTTCTGCCTAGTAAGTAGAAATCGGTATATGGAAATGATGCACTACACTGCCATGTAGCTAGCTCACTGTATATGGACATTTTCGACTCGTCTGCCATGAAACCAAATCTCAGTAAATGCTCAGGTTGGACTCATCTGCCTTGGAGCTAGAACTCTCTATATGGAAATGTTGCACTACCCTGCCATGGAGCTAGCTCTCAGTAAATGGACATTTGGAACTCGTAAGCCATGTAGCTAGCTTTCTGTACATGAATATGTTGGTATTATCTATCAATAAGGTAGTTCTCTCTATGTGAACATATTGGACTGGTCTGCCATGTAGCTAGCTCTCAGTATATAGACAAGTTGGTCTCATCTGCCTTGTAAGTAAAACTTTCTATATTGAAATGTTGCACTAACCTGCCATGTAGCTAGCTCTCAGTATATGGACATGTTGGACTCATTGGCCAGGTAGCTAGTACTCTTTTTACGGACATGTTTGACTACTCTGCCATGTAGCCAGCTCTCACTATATAAACACTTTGGATTCATCTGTCATGTAGCTTGTACTCTATGTATGGAAATGATGCAATACTCTGCCATGTAGCTAGCTCTCTGTATGTGAACATTTTCAACTCGTCTGACATTTGGCTAGCTCACTGTGCATGGATATTTTGGACTGATCTGAAAAGTAGGCAATTCTCTGTATACGAATATATTGGATTTGTCGGGCATGTAGCTAGCTCTCAATATATGGACATGTTGGACTCATCTGTCTTGTAACTAGAACTCTGTATATGGAAATGTTGCATTACCCGGCCATGTAGCTAGTTCTCTGTATATGGACTGGTTGGATTCATCTGCCTTGTAGCTAGAACTCTGTATACGGAAATGTTGCATTACCCTGTCATGTAGCTAGTTCACTGTATATGGACATTTTGGACTCATCTGTCTTGTAGCTAGAAATCTGTATATGGCAGTGTTGCATTACTCTGCCATGTAGCTACCTCTCTGTATACGGACATTTTGGACTTGTCTGACATGTAGCTAGATCTCTGTACGTGGATATGTTGGAGTGATCTGACAAGTAGGTAGCTATCTGGATATGAACATATTGGACTTATCTGCCATGTAGATAGCTCTCAGTATATGGAAAAGTTGGACACATATCCCTTGTAGCTAGAACTCTGTATATGGAAATGTTGCACTACCCTGCCATATAGCTAGCTCTCTGTATATATACAAGTTGGACTCATCTGCCTTGTAGTTAGAACTCTGTATATGGAAATGTTGGCATACCCTGCTTGTAGCTAGCTCTCTTTATATGGACATTTTGGAATCGTCTGCCATGTAGCTAGCTTTCTGTACATGGGTATGTTGGTTGATCTGCCATTTTGGTAGCTCTCTGTATATGAATATATTGGACTTGTCTAACAAGTAGCTAGTTTTCAGTATATGGACAACTTGGACTCATTATCCAAGTAGCTAGTACTCATTATATGAACATGTTGGACTACTCTGCCATGTAGCTAACTCTCAGTGTATGGGCATGTCGGACACATCTGTCATGTAGCTAGCAGACTGTATATGGAAATGTTGCACTACCATGCCATGTAGCTACCTCGTTGCATATATATTTTCAACTGCTCTTCCATGTAGCTAGCTCTCAGTATATGGACACATCTCACCCATTAGCCAGGTAGCTAGTACTCTATATATGGAGTTGTTGCACTACTCTGCCGTGTAGTTAGCTCTCAGTATATGAACACTGTGGAGTCATCTGCCATGTAGTTTGAACTCTCTATATGGAAATGATGCACGACTCTGCCATGCACCTATCTCTCTGTATATGGACATCTTGGAGTCATCTGCCATGTACCTAACTCTCTGTGCATGAATATTTTGGATTAATCTTCCATGTAGGTTGCTCTCTGTGTTAGGACTTATTGGACACATCAGCCATGTAGCTAGCACTCTGTAAATGGAAATGTTGCACTACTCTGCCATGTAGCTAGCTCTCTGTACATAGACAAGTTGGATTGATATGACTTGTAGCTAGAACACTCTATATGGAAATGTTGCACTACCCTACCATGTAGCCAGCTCTCATTATATGCACATTTTGGACTTGTCTGCCATGTAGCTAACTCTCTGTACATGGATATGTTGGATTGATCTGCTGAGTAGTTAGCTCTATGTACATGAGCATATTGAACTTTTCTGCCAAGAAGCTAGCTCTCAATACATGGACATGTTGGACTCATCTCCCATGTAGCTAGTAACCAGTATATGGACATGTTGGTCTACGCGGACATGTAGCTAGCGCTGTAAATAGATAAATTGGACTCACCTGCCTTGAGACTAGAACTTTGTATATGGAAATGTTGCACTTCCCTGCCATGTAGCTAGCTTTCTGTATACAGACAAGTTGGAATCATCTTCCTTTTAGGTGGAACTCTGTATATGGAAATGTTGCACTACCCTGTGATGTAGCCAGCTCTCTGTATAATGACATTTTGGACTCTTCTGCC
>NW_006408841.1:2540350-2546048 GCF_000296735.1 Chrysochloris asiatica
TGTACGTGGATATGTTGGAGTGATCTGACAAGTAGGTAGCTATCTGGATATGAACATATTGGACTTATCTGCCATGTAGATAGCTCTCAGTATATGGAAAAGTTGGACACATATCCCTTGTAGCTAGAACTCTGTATATGGAAATGTTGCACTACCCTGCCATATAGCTAGCTCTCTGTATATATACAAGTTGGACTCATCTGCCTTGTAGTTAGAACTCTGTATATGGAAATGTTGGCATACCCTGCTTGTAGCTAGCTCTCTTTATATGGACATTTTGGAATCGTCTGCCATGTAGCTAGCTTTCTGTACATGGGTATGTTGGTTGATCTGCCATTTTGGTAGCTCTCTGTATATGAATATATTGGACTTGTCTAACAAGTAGCTAGTTTTCAGTATATGGACAACTTGGACTCATTATCCAAGTAGCTAGTACTCATTATATGAACATGTTGGACTACTCTGCCATGTAGCTAACTCTCAGTGTATGGGCATGTCGGACACATCTGTCATGTAGCTAGCAGACTGTATATGGAAATGTTGCACTACCATGCCATGTAGCTACCTCGTTGCATATATATTTTCAACTGCTCTTCCATGTAGCTAGCTCTCAGTATATGGACACATCTCACCCATTAGCCAGGTAGCTAGTACTCTATATATGGAGTTGTTGCACTACTCTGCCGTGTAGTTAGCTCTCAGTATATGAACACTGTGGAGTCATCTGCCATGTAGTTTGAACTCTCTATATGGAAATGATGCACGACTCTGCCATGCACCTATCTCTCTGTATATGGACATCTTGGAGTCATCTGCCATGTACCTAACTCTCTGTGCATGAATATTTTGGATTAATCTTCCATGTAGGTTGCTCTCTGTGTTAGGACTTATTGGACACATCAGCCATGTAGCTAGCACTCTGTAAATGGAAATGTTGCACTACTCTGCCATGTAGCTAGCTCTCTGTACATAGACAAGTTGGATTGATATGACTTGTAGCTAGAACACTCTATATGGAAATGTTGCACTACCCTACCATGTAGCCAGCTCTCATTATATGCACATTTTGGACTTGTCTGCCATGTAGCTAACTCTCTGTACATGGATATGTTGGATTGATCTGCTGAGTAGTTAGCTCTATGTACATGAGCATATTGAACTTTTCTGCCAAGAAGCTAGCTCTCAATACATGGACATGTTGGACTCATCTCCCATGTAGCTAGTAACCAGTATATGGACATGTTGGTCTACGCGGACATGTAGCTAGCGCTGTAAATAGATAAATTGGACTCACCTGCCTTGAGACTAGAACTTTGTATATGGAAATGTTGCACTTCCCTGCCATGTAGCTAGCTTTCTGTATACAGACAAGTTGGAATCATCTTCCTTTTAGGTGGAACTCTGTATATGGAAATGTTGCACTACCCTGTGATGTAGCCAGCTCTCTGTATAATGACATTTTGGACTCTTCTGCCTTGTAGCTAGCTTTCTGTACATGGGTATGTTGGATCAATCTGCCATTTAGGTAGCTCTCTGTATATGAATATATTGGACTTGTCTAACATGTAGCTAGGTCTCAGTATATGGACATGTTGGACACATCTGCCATGTAGCAAGAACTCTGTATATGGAAATGTTGCTCTACCCTGCCATGTAGCTACCTCTATGTATATGAACATATTGGACTGATCTGCCATGTAGCTACTCTCTTTGTATGAACATATTGGACTTGTCTGCCATGTAGCTAGCTAGCTATCAGTATATGGACACTTTGGACACATCTGCCATGTAGCTAGAACACTTTATATGGAAATGTTGCATTACTCTGCCATGGAGCCAACTCTCTGTATATAGACAAGTTGGACTCAACTGCCTTGTAGCTTGAACTCTGTATATGGAAATGTTGCAATACCCTGCCATGTAGCCAGCTCTCTGTATATGGATATTTTGGACTCGTCTGCCATGAAGCCAGCTCTCTGTACATTGATATGTTGGACTGATCTGCCAAGTAGATAGCTCTCAGTATATGAACATATTGGACTTGTCTTCCATGTAGCTAGCTCTCATTATATGAACATGATGGACTCATCTGCCTGGTAGCTACTACCCTGTGTAAGGACAAGTTGGATTGCTCTTCCATGTAGCTAGCTCTCTGTATATGAACATATTGAACTTGTCTGTCATGTTGCTTGCTCTCAATATATGGACATATTGGACTCATCTTCCATATACCTAGTACCCTGTATATGGACATGTTTAACTACTCTGCCATGTAGCTAGCTCTCAGTATATGAACACTTTGGACTCATCTACCATGGAGCTTCGACTCTGTATATGGAAATGATTCAGTACACTGCCATTTAGCTAGCTCTCTGTATATGAAGATATAGGTACAACTCTGCCCTGTAGCTCGCTCTCTGCATATAGACAAGTTGGACTCATCTGCCTTGCAGCTAGAACTCTGTATATGGAAATGTTGCATTATCCTGCCATGTACTAGCTTTCTGTATATGAACATATTGGATTTGTCTGGTATGTAGCTAGCTCTCATTATATGTACATGTTGGACTCATTTGCCATGTAGCTCATACACTGTATATGGACATGTTGGTCTACTCTGCCATGTAGCTTGCTCTCAGTATATGGACACGTTGGAAACATCTGCCATGTAGCTAGCTAGAACTCTGTATATGGTTTTTCTGCAATACCCTGCCACATAGCTAACTCTCTGTATATGAACATATTGGACTTGTCTGCCATGTAGC
The DNA here is from genome assembly GCF_000296735.1 of Chrysochloris asiatica. NCBI lineage: Eukaryota > Metazoa > Chordata > Mammalia > Afrosoricida > Chrysochloridae > Chrysochloris > Chrysochloris asiatica. The sequence continues at coordinate 2,543,116 of NW_006408841.1, forward strand.
TTGCTCTCAGTATATGGACATATTGAACTCATCTGCCATGTAGCTAGTACCCTGTGTATGGATATGTTGTACTGCTCTGCCATGGAGCTAGCGCTCAGTGTATGGACACATTGGACACATCTGCCATGTAGCTAGAATTCTGTATATGGAAATGTTGCACTACCTTGTTATGTAGCTAGCTATCTGTATATCGACATTTTCGACCTGTGGATATGTTGGACTGATCTGCCAAGTAGGTAGCTCTCTGTATATGAACACATTGGATTTGTCTGCCATGTAGCTAGCTTTCTGTATATAGAGAAGTTGTTCTCATCTGCCTTGTAGCTAGAAATTTGTATATGGAAATGTTGTATTACCCTGCCATGTAACTAGCTCTCTGTATATGGACATTTTGGACTCATCTGCCAGGTAGCTAGCTCTATGTACTTAGATGTGTTGGCCTGATCTGCCAAGTAGGTAGCTCTCTGTATATGAACATATTTGACTTGTCTCCCATGTAGCTAGCTCTCACAATCTGGACATGTTGGCCTTATCAGTCAGGTAGCTAGTACTCTGTATATGGAAATGCTGCACTACCCTGCCATGTAGCTAGCTCTCTGTACATAGACATGTTGGACTCATCTTCCATGCAGCTAATACACTGTATATGGACATGTTGCACTACCTTGCCATGTAGCTAGCTCTCTGTGTATAGACAAATTGAACTCATTTGCCTTGTAGCTAGAATTCTGTATATGGAAATGTTGCACTATCCTGCCATGTACTAGCTCCCTGTATATGAACATATTGGACTTGTCTGCCATGTCGCTAGCTCTCAGAATCTGGACATGTTGGACTCATGAGCCAGGTAGCTAGTACTCTGTATATGGAAATGTTGCACTACCCTGCCATGTAGCTAGCTCTTTGTATATGGACATTTTGTACTCGTCTACCATGTAGCTAGCTCTCTGTACATGGATAGGTTGGACTGATCTGCCAAGTAGGGAGCTCTCTGTATATGAACATCTTGGTCTTGTATCCCATGTAGCTAGCTCTCAGTATATGGACGTGTTGGACTCATCAGCCAGGTAGCTAGTACCCTGTATATGGACATATTGCACTACTTTGCCATGTAGCTAGCTCTCTGTAAATAGATAAGTTGGAGTCATCTGCCTTGAAGCTAGAAGTCTGCATATGGAAATGTTGCCCTACTCTGCCATGTAGCTAGCTCTTCTTCCATGTAGTTAGCTGTCAGTATATGGACACGTAGGACATATCTGCCATGTAGCTAGAACTCTGATTATGATAATGTTGCACTACCCTGCCATGTAGCTAGCTCTCTGTATGTGAACATTTTAGAATCGTCTGACATGTAGCTTGAACTCTGTATATGGAAATGATGCACTACTCTGCTATGTAGGTAGCTTTCTGTATATGGACATTTTTTACTTGTCTGACATGTAGCTAGCTTTCTGTGCGTGGATACTTTGGAATGATCTGCCATGTGGTTAGCTCTCTTTATATGAACATATTGGACTTCTCTACCGTATAGGTGACTCTAAGTATGTGGACAAGTTGTACACATCTGCCATGTAGCTACTACAATGAATATGGACATGTTACACAACTCTGCCACGTAGCTAGCTCTCAGTATATGGACACATTGGACACATCTGCCATGTAGCTGGAACTCTGAATTTGGAAATGTTGCACTACCCTGCCATGTAGTTCGATCTATATATATATAGACAAGTTTGACTCATCTGCCTGGTAACTAGGAATCTGTATATGGAAATGTTGCACTACCCTGACATGTAGCTAACTCTGTGTATATGGACATTTTGGAATGTACTGCAAAGTAGATAGCTCTCTGTATATGAACATATTGGACTTGTCTGCCATATAGCTACCTCTCAGCGTATGAACATGTTGGACATATCTGCCATGCAGGTACAACACTATCTATGGAAGTGTTGCACTACTCTGCCATGTAGCTAGCTCTCTGTATATAGACAAGTTGGACTAATCTAACTTGTAGCTAGAACTCTGTATATGGAAATGTTGCACAAACCAGACATGTAGCTAGCTTTCTGAATAGGGACATTTTGGACGTGTCTGCCATGTAGCTAGCTCTATGTACATGCATATGTTTGTCTGATGTGTCAAGTAGTTAGTTCTCTGTATATGAACATATTGGACATGTATAACGTATAGCTAGTTCTCAGTATATGGACATGTTGGACATATATGCCATGTAGCTAGAACACTGTATATGGAAATGTTGCACTACGCTGCCATGTCGCTAACTCCTGTATTTGGACATTTTGGACTCCTGTGCCATGTAGCAAGCTGTCTGTACATCGATATGTTACACTGATCTGCCAAGTAGGTAGCTCTCTGTTTATGAACATATAGGAATTTTCTGCCATGTAGCTACCTCTTAGTTTATGGACATGTTGGACACATCTTCCTTGTAGTTAGAACCCTCTATATGGACATTTTGGACTGTTCTGCCATGTAGCTAGCTCACAATGTATGGACACAAAGGACACATCTGACATGTAGGTAGAACTCTGTATATGGAAATGTTGCATTACTCTGCCATGTAACTAGCTCTCTCTCTATAGACAAGTTTGACTCATCTGCCTTGTACCTAGGACTCTGTATATGGAAATGTTTCACTACCCTGCCATGTAGGCAGCTCTCTGTATATGGACATTTTGGACACGTCTGCCATATAGTTAGCTCTCTGTACATGGATATGTTGGACTGATCAGCCAAGTAGGTAGCTCTCTGTATATGAACATATTGGATTTGTCTGCTCTGTAAGTGGCTCCCAGTATTTGGACACATTGGACACATCTGCCATGTAGTTAGTACCCTCTTTATGGACATTTTCCATGGCTCTGCCATGTAGCTAGCTCTCAGTGTATGGACACTTTGGACACATCTGC
>NW_006408841.1:2546590-2556918 GCF_000296735.1 Chrysochloris asiatica
TGGACTACTCTGCCATGTAGCTAGCTCTTGGTATATGGACACGTTGGACACATCTGCCATGTAGCTATAACTCTGTATATGAAAGTGTTGCACTACTCTGCCATATAGTTAGCTCCCCTGTATGTAGACAAGTTGCAGTCATCTGCCTTGTAGCTGGAACTCTGTATATGGAAATGTTGCATCACACTGCCATGTAGCTAGTTCTCTCTATATGGACATTTTGGACACGTCTGACCTGTAGCAAGCTCTCTGTACATGTATATGTTGGTATGATGTGCCAACTATGTAGCTCTCTCTACATGAACATATTGGACTGGTCTGCCATGTGGGTGACTCTCAGTATATAGACAAGTTGGTCACATCTGCCATGTGGCTAGTACCCTGAATATGGACATTTTGGACTACTGTGCCATGTAGGTAGCTGTCAGTATAAGGACACGTTGGACACATCTGCCATGTAACTAGCACTCTGTATATGGAAATGTTGCACTCCTCTGCCATTTAGCTAGCTCTCTGAAAATAGACAAGTTGCACTCATCTGCCTTGTAGGTAGTACTCTGTATATGCATATACTGGACTGATCTGACAAGTATATAGCTCTCTGTATATGGACATATTGGACTTATCTACCATATAGGTAGCTCTCAGGATATGAACACCATTGTAACATCTTCCATGTAGCTAAAACTCAGTATAGGGAAATGTTGCATTACCCTGAAATGTGGCTAGCTCTCTATATATGCATATTTTGGAATTGTCTGCCATGTAGCTAGCTCTATGTACATGGATTTGTTAGACTGATCTGCCAAGTAGGTAGCTCCCTGGATTTGAACATATTGGACTTGTCTGCCATGTAGTTGGCTCTCAGTATATGGACATGTTGGACACATCTGTCATGTAGCTAGCTCTCAGTATATGGACATGTTTTACACATCTATCATGTACCTAGAACACTGTATATGGAAATGTTGCACTTCTGTGCCTTGTAGCTAGCTCTCTCTATATAAACAAGTTGGACACATCTGCCTTGTAGCTAGAACTCATTATATGCAAATGTTGCACTACCCAGCCATGTAGTTAGCTCTATGTATATGGACATTGTGGAATCATCTGCCTTGTATGTAGCACTCTGTACACGGATATGTTGGAATAATCTGCCAAGTAGGAAGCTCTCTGTATATGAACTCATTGGACTTCTCTGACATGTGGGTGACTGTCAGTATATGGACATGTTGGACACATCTGCAATGTAGCTAGTACCCTGTATATGGACATGTTGGACTACTCTGCCATGTAGCTTGCTCTCTGTATATAGACAAGTTGGACTTACCTGCCTTGAAGCTAGAACTCTGTATATGGAAATGTTGCATTACCCTGTCATGTGGCTAGCTCTCTGTATAAGGACATTTTGGACTCGTCTGCCATGCAGCTAGCTCTTTGTACATGGATATGTTGGACTGATCTGACAAGTATGTAGCCCTCTGTATATGAACATATTGGACTTGTCTACCATGTAGCTAGCTCTAAGAGTATGAACACCATTGACACATCTGCCATATAGCTAGAACTCAGTATATGGAAATATTGCACTACTTGCCATGTAACTTGCTCTCTGTATATAGACAAGTTGGACTCATCTACTTTGTATCTATCACACTGTATATGGAAATATAGCACTACCCTGCCAAGTGGATAGCTCTCTGTATAAGGACATTTTGGCTGGTCTGATATGTAGCTAACTCTCTGTACATGGGTTTCTTGGACTGATATGCCAAGTAGGTAGGTCTCTGTATATGAACATATTGGACTAGTCTGCCCTGTACGTGGCTTTCAGTATATGGACATGTGGGACACATCTGCCACGTAGCTAGTACCCTGAATATGGGCATGTTGAACTACTGTGCCGTGTAGCTAGCTCTCAGTATATGGGTACGTTGGACACATCTGCCATGTATCTACAACTCTGTATATGGAAATTTTTCACTACTCTGTCATGTAGCTAGCTCTCTGTATATAGACAAGATGGACTCATCTGCCTTGTTGCTAGAACTCTGTATATGGAAATTTTGCACTACCCTGCTATGTGTCTAGCTCTCTGTATATGGACATTTTGGACTCATCTGCCATGTAGATAGCTCTCTGTACATGAATATGTTGGACTGATCTGCTAAGTAGGTAGGTCACTGTATATGAACATTTTGGACTTGTCTGTCCTGTAGGTTGCTCTCAGTATATGGACACGTTGGACACATCTGCCTTGTAGCCAGAACTCTCTATATGGAAATGTTGCACTGCTCTGCCATGTAGCTAACTCTCTTTACATAGACAAGTTGGACTCATCTGCCATGTAGCTAGCTCTCTGTACATGCATACACTGGACTGATCTACCAAGTATCTAGCTCTCTGTATATGAACATATTGAACTTGTCTGCATGAAGCTTGCACTCAGTATATGGACACGTTGGACACATCTGCCATGTATGTACAACTCTGCATATGGAAATGTTGCATTACATTGCCATGTAGCTAGCTCTCTATATATGGACATTTTGGACTCATCTGCCCTGTATCTAGAACTCTTTATATGGAAGTGTTGCACTACCCTGACATGTAAGTAGCTCTCTGTATATGGACATTTTGGATTTGTGTGCCATGTAGCTAGTAGCTCTCTGTGCATGGGTAAGTTACACTGATCTGTCAAGTAGGTAACTCTCTGTATATGAACATTTTGGACTTGTCTGCCATGTAGCTAGCTCTCAGTTTATTGACATGTTGGACTCATACGCCATGTAGTTAGTACACTGTATGTAGACAATTTGGACTGCCCTACCATGTTGCTAGCCCTACAATGTATGGACACATCAATGTAGATAGAACTCTGTATATGGAAGGGTTGCACTACTCTGTCATGTAGTTAGCTCTCTGTATATAGACAAGTTGCAGTCATCTGCCTTGTAGCTGGAACTCTGTATATGGAAATGTTGCATTACACTGCCATATAGATAGCTCTCTGTATATGGTCATTTTGGACTCCTCTGACATGTAGGAAGCTCTCTGTACATGGATATGTTGGACAAATCTGCCAAGTATGTATCCCTCTGGATATGAACATATTGGACTTGTCTGCCCTGTAGCTAGCTCTCAGTATATGGACACGTTGGACACATCTGCCTTATAGCTAGAACTTTGTATATGGAAATGTTGCACTACACTGCCATGTATCTAGCTCTCTGTTTATAGACAAGTTGCACTCATATGCCTTGTATCTAGAACTCTGTATATGGAAATGCTGTACTAACCTGCCATATAGTAAGCTCTCTGTATATGTACATTGTGAACTCGTGTGCCATGTAGTTCATGTACATGGCTATGTAACACTGATCTGCCAAGTAGGAAGCTCTCTGTATATGAACAGCGGTGACACATCTGCCATGTAGCTAGAACTCAGTATTTGGAAATGATGCACTACTCTGCCATGTAACTAGCTCTCTGTATATGGACATTTGGGAATTGTCTGCCATGTAGCTAGCTCTCTGTACATGGATATGTTGGACTGATTTGCCAAGTAGGTAGCTCTCTGTATATGAACATATTGGACTTGTCTGCCATGTGGGTGAATCTAAGTATATGGACAAGTTGGAAACATTTGTCATGTAGCTAGTATGCTGAATATGGATATACTGGACTACTCTGCCATGAAGCTAGCTCTCAGTATATGGACACGTTGGACACATCTGCCATGTAGCTCGAAATCGTCTGCCATGTAGCTAACTCTCTGTACATGGATATGTTGAACTGATCTGCCAAGTAGGTAGCTCTCTGTATATGAACATATTGCACTTGTCTTCCATAAGGGTGACTAGAAGAATATGGACCAGTTGGAAATATCTGCCATGTAACAAGAACTCTGTATATGGAATTATTGCACTACACCGCCATGTAGCTATCTCTCTGTATATAGACAATTTGGATTCATCTGCCTTGTTAGTAGAACTCTGTATATGGAAATGTTGTACTACCCTGCTATGTAGTCAGCTTTCTGTATATGGACATTTTGGACCTGTGTCATGTAGTTAGTTCTCTGTACATGGATATGTTACACTAATCTGCCAAGTAGGTAGTTCTCTGTATGTGAATATATTGGACATGTCTGACATGTAGGTAGCTCTCATTAAATGAATACCTTTGACACATCTGCCATGTAGCTGGAACTCAGTATATGGAAATGTTGCACTACCCTGCCATGTAGCTAGCTCTCTGTATATGGACATTTGGGAATCATCTGCCATGTAGCTAGCTCTCTGTACATGGATATGTTGGACTGATTTGTCAAGTAGGTAGCTCTCTGTGTATGAACATATTGGACTTGTCTGCCATGTGGGTGAATCTAAGTATATGGACAAGTTATACTCATCTGTCATGTAGCTAGTACGCTGACTATGGATATACTGGACTACTCTGCCATGAAGCTAGCTCTCAGTATATGGACACGTTGGACACATCTGCCATGTAGCTCAAACTATGTATATGGAAATGTTGCACTACTCTGTCATGTATCTATGTTTCTGTATATAGACGAGTTGGACTCATCTGCCTTGTAGCTAGGACACTGTATATGGAAATGTTGTACTACCCTGCCATATAGTTAACTATCTGAATATGGACATTTTGGATCTGTGTGCCATGTAGCTAGCTCTCTGTACATGGATATTTTACACTGATCTGCCAAGTAGGTAGCTCTCTGTATGAGAACTTAATGGACTTGTCTGCCATGTAGTTAGCGCTCAATATATGGACATGATGGACTCATCGGCCAAGGAGCAGATACCCTGTATATGGACATGTTGGACTGCTCTGCCATGTAGCTAGCTCTCATTGTATGGACATGATTTACACATCTGCCATGTACCTAGAATTCTGAAAATGGAAATGTTGCACTTCTAAGCCATGTAGCTAGCTCTCTGTATATAGACAAGTTGGACTCATCTGCCATGAAGCTAGAACTCTGTATAGGGAAATGTTGCTCTACACTGTTATGTAACTAGCTTTCTCTATATAGACAAGCTGGACTCATCTGCTTTGTAAGTAGAACTTGGTATATGGAAATGTTCCACTACTCTGCCATGTAGCCAGCTCTCTGAATATGGTCATTTGGACTCATCTATCATGTAGCTAGCTCTCTGTACATGGATATGTTGTACTGATCTGCCAAGTAGGTCGCTCTCTGTATATGAACATAATGGACTTGTGTGTCTTGTAACTAGCTCTCAGTATATGGACATGTTGGACTCATCTGCCTTGTGGCTAGAACTCTGTATATGGAATTGATGCACTATTCTGCCATGTAGCTAGATCTCACTATATGGACATTTTGGACTCTTCTCACTTGTAGCTAGTTCTCTGTGCATGGATATTTTAGACGGATCTGCAGGGTAGGTAGCTCTCAGTATATGGAAACGTTTAACATATCTGCCATGTAACTAGAACTCTGTAAATGGGTATGTTGGATTGATCTGACAAGTAGGTAGCTCTCTGCATATGTACATATTTAACTTGTCTGAAATGCAGCTAGCTCTCACTATATGGACACATTGGACACATCTGCCATGTAACTAGAACTCTGTAAATGGGTATGTTGGATTGATCTGACAAGTAGGTAGCTCTCTGCATATGTACATATTTGACTTGTCTACCATGTAGCAATCTCTCAGTATATGGACATGTTGGACATATCTGCCATGTAACCAGTACCCTGTATATGGACATGTTGTACTACTCTGTACATGGATATGTTGGACTGATCTATCAAGTAGATAGATCTCTATATATGAACATATTGGACTTGTCTTCCATGTAGCTAGCTCTCTGTATAAGGATACCTTGGACACATCTGGCATGTAGTTTGCTCTCTGTACATGGATATGTTGGACTGATCTGCCAAGTATGTAGCTCTCTGTATATCATCATAATGGTCTTTTCTACCATGTAGCTAGCTCTCAATATATGGACATGTTGGACCCATCTGCCAAGTAGCTACAACTCTGTATATGGTAAAGATGCTCTACTGTTCCATGGAGGTAGTTCTCTGTATATGGACATTTTGGACTCATCTGACATGTAGCTAGCTCTCTGTGCTAGGATTTTTTGGACTGATCTACCATGTAGCTAGCTCTCAGTATAAGGATACATTGGACACATCTGCATTTAGGTAGAACTCTATTCATGGATATGTTGGACTGATCTGTCAAGTAGGTAACTCTCTGTATATGAACATATTGGACTTGTCTGCCATGTAGCTAACTCTCTGTACAAGGATATGTTAGACTGGTCTGCCAAGTAGGTAGGTCTCTGTATATGAACATATTGGACTGTCTGCCATGTAGCTAGCTCTCAGTATATGGATACATTGGAAACATCTGCCTTGTAGCTAATACCCTGAATATGGACATGTTGGTGTACTCTGAAACATAGTTAGCTTTCAGTATGTGGACACATTGGAAACATCTGCTAAGTTGCTAGAACTCTGTATATGGAAATGTTGCACTCCCCTGTCCTATAGCTAGCTCTCTGTATATAAACATATGGGACATGTCTGCCAGGTACCTAGCTCTCAGTTTATGGACATGTTGGACTCATCTGCCATGTAGCTAGAACTCTGTATATGGAAATGATGCACTACTCTGTCATGTAGCTCACTCTCTGTATATAGACATTTTGGATTCTCTGTGCTAATAATTCTCTGTGCATGGATATTTTGGAATGATCTGCCATGTAGGTAGCTCTCAGTCTATGGACATGTTGGAAACATCTGCCATGTAGCTAACTCTCTGTACAGGGTTATATTGGGCTGATCTGAAAATTAGGTAGCTCTCTGTAAATGAACATATTGGACTTCTCTGCCATGTATGTACCTCCCAGTATGTGGACATATTGGACTTGTCTGCCATGTAGCTAGCTCTCAGTATATGGACACGTTAGACATATCTGCCATGTAACTACAACTTTGTATATGGAAATATTGCACTACCCTGCCATGTAGCTAGCTCTCTGTATATGAATATATTGGAATTGTCTGCCTTGTATCTAGATCTCAGTATATGGACATGTAGGACTCATCTGCCATGTAGATAGTATCCAGTATATGGACATGTTGCACTACTCTGCCATGTAGCTTGCTTTCAGTGTATGAGCACTATGGACTGATCTGCCATGTAGCTTGAACTCTCAGTATATGGACACATCTGACACATCTCATATGTAGCTAGTACTCTGTATATGGAAATGTTGCACTATTCTGCCATGTATCTAACTCTCTGTATATGGCCATTTTTGAATTGTCTGAAATATACCTAGCTCTCTGTACTTGCATATGTTGGACTGACTTGCCATGCAGCTAGATCTTTGTATATGAAGATATTGGACTTGTCTGCCATGTAGCTAGCTCTCAGTATGTGGACATGTTGGACTCATCTGCCAGGTAGCTAGAAATCTGTTTATGGAACTCATACACTAGTCTGCCATGTAGCTATCTCTTTGTATATGGACATTTTGGCATCATCTTCCATGTAGGTAGTGCTCAGTGTATAGACATGTTGGACACATCTGCCATGTAGATAGCTCTCTGTGCATAGATATGTTGGACTGATCTACCAAGTTGGTAAATCTCTGTATATGGACATATTGGATTTTTCTGCAATGTAGCTGGCTCTGAGCATATGGATATGTTGGATCATCTGCCATGTAGCAAGTACGCTGTATATGGAAATGTTGGACTATTCTTCCATGTAGTTAGCTCTCCGTAAATTGACTTGTTGGACACATCTGCCATGTAGCTTCAACTTTGTACATGGAAATGTTGTACTACCCTGCCATGTAGCTAGCTCTCTGTATGTGGACAATTTGGACTCATCTTCCATGTAGCTAGCTCTCTGTGCTAGGATATTTTGGACTGATCTGCCAAGAGGGTAGCTCTCTATATATGAACATATTGAACTTGTCTGACATGTAGCTAGCTCTCAGTATATGGACAAGTTGAACACATCTGCCATGTAGCTAGAACTCTGTATATGAAAATGTTGCATTACTCCACATGTAGCTAGCTCTCTGTATATAGACAAGTTTGATGATCTGCCTTGTAGCTAGAACTCTGTATATAGAAATGTTGTACTACCCTGCCATGTAGCTAACTCTCTGTACTTGGATATGTTGGACTGATCTGCCAATTATGTAGCTCTCTGCATATGAACATATTGGACTTGTCTGTCCTGTAAGTGGCTCCCAGTATTTGCACACGTTGAACACATCTACCTAGTAGTTACTACATTGAACATGGACATGTTGGATTACTCTGCCATGTAGCTAGCTCTCTATATATAGACAAGTTGGACTCATCTGTCTTATAGCTAGAAGTCTGTATATGGAAATTTTGCACTACTGTGCCATGTGGCTAGCTCTCTGTATATGGACATTTTGGACTTGTCTGTCATGTAGCTAACTCTCTGTAAATGGATATGTTGGACTGATCTGGCAAGTAGGTAGCTCTGTTTATATGAACATAATGGAATTTTCTGCCCTGTAGGTGGCTCTCAGTATATGGACACGTGGTAAACATCTGCCATGTATCCAGTACCCTGAATATGGACACGTTGCACTAATCTGCCATGTAGCTAGCTCTCAGTATATGGATACATTCGACACATCGTCCATGTACCTAGAACTCTGTATATGGAAATGTGGCACTGCGAAGACATGTAGCTAGCTCTCCGTACATGGACACGTTGGACACATCTGCCATGTAGCTAGAACTCTGTATATGTATATGCTGCCCTACTCTGCCATGTAGCTATCTCTCAGTATATGGACATGTTAGACATATCTGCCATGTACCTAGAACTCTGTATATGGACATGCTGCACTGGGAAGATATGTAGGTAGCTCTCTTTATATAGACAAGTTGAAGTCATCTGCCTTGTAGCTAGAACTCTGTGTATAGAAATGTTGCACTACCCTGCCACAGGGTTAGCTCTCTGTATATGGACATTTTGGACTCATCTGTCATAGAGCTAACTCTCTGTACATGGATATGTTGGAGTGATCTGCCATGTAGGTAGCTCTCTGTATATGAACATATTGGATTTGTCTATCCTGTAAGTGGCTCCCAGTATTTGGACATGTTGGACACATCTGCCATGTAGCTACTACACTGAACATGGACATGTTGGACTAGTCTGCCATGTAGCTAGCTCTCAGTATGTTGACACACTAGACATATCTGCCATGTAGCTAAAACTGTGTATATGGAAATGTGGCACTACTCTGCCATGTATCTAGCTCTCTCTATATAGACAAGTTGGACTCATCTGTCTTATAGCTAGTTGTCTGTATATGGAAATGTTGCACTACCGTACCATGTGGCTAGCTCTCTGTATATGGATATTTTGGACTTGTCTGTCATGTAGCTAACTCTGTACATGAATATGTTTGACTGATCTGCCAAGTAGGTAGCTCTCTTTATATGAACATCATGGACTTGTCTGCCCTGTATGTGGATCTCAGTATATGGACACATTGGAAACATCTGCCATGTAGCTAGTACCCTGAATATGGACATGTTGGACTAATCTGCCATGTAGCTAGCTCTCATTATATGGACACGTTTGACACATCTGCCATGTACCTAGAACTCTGTATATGGAAATGTAGCACTGCGAAGACATTTAGCTAGCTCTCAGTATATGGACATGTTGGACACATCTGCCATGTAGCTAGAACTCTGTTTATGGAAATGTTGCACTGCGGAGACATGTAGCTAGTTTTCTGTATATAGAAAAGTTGGACTAATCAGCTTTGTAGCTAGAACTCTGTATATAGAAATGTTGCAATACCCTGTCATATGGCTAGCTCTCTGTATATGGACATTTTGGACTCCTCTGCCATATAGATAGCTCTCCGTACAAGGATATGTTGGACTGATCTGACAAGCATGTAGCTCTCTGTATATGAACATATTAGACATATCTACCATGTAGCTAGTTCTCAGTGTATGAACATCATATACACATCTGCCATGTAGCTAGAACTCAGTATATGGAAATGTTGCACTGTGAAGACATGTAGCTAGCTCTCTGTATACAGACAAGTTGGAATCATCTGCCTTGTAGCTAAAACTCTGTATATAGAAATGTTGCACTACCCTGCCATGTGGCTAGCTCTCTGTATATGGACATTATGGACTCGTCTGACATGTAGCTAGCTCTCTGTATATGGATATGTTGGACTGATCTGCCAAGTAGGTAGCTCTCTGTATATAAACATATTGGACATGTCTT
>NW_006408841.1:2557148-2567762 GCF_000296735.1 Chrysochloris asiatica
TCTGCCATGTAGCTAGCTCTCAGTATGCTGACACATTAGAAATATCTGCCATGTAGCTAGAACTGTGTATATGGAAATGTGGCACTACTCTGCCATGTAGCTAGCTCTCTCTACATGGACAAGTTGGACTCATCTGTCTTATAGCTAGTAGTCTGTATATGGAAATGTTGCACTACCATGCAATGTGGCTAGCTCTCTGTATATGGATATTTTGTACTTGTCTGTCATGTAGCTAACTCTCTGTACATGGATATGTTGGACTGATCTGCCAAGTAAATAGCTCTCTATATGAATATAATGGACTTGTCTGCCCTGTAGGTGGCTCTCAGTATATGGACACATTGGAAACATCTGCCATGTAGTTATTACCCTGAATATGGACATGTTGGACTAATCTGCCCTGTAGCTATCTCTCAGTATATGGACACATTCGACACATCTGCCATGCACCTAGAACTCTGTATATGGAAATATTGCACTGTGAAGACATATAGCTAGCTCTCAGTATATGGACACATTGGACTCATCTGCCATGTACCTAGAACTCTGTATATGGAAATGTTGCACTGCAAAGACATGTAGCTAGCTCTCTGTATATAGAAAAGTTGGACTAATCTGCCTTGTAGATTAAACTCTGTATATAGAAATGTTGCAGTACCCTGACATGTGGGTAGCTCTCTGTATAAGGACATTTAGGACTCTTCTGCCATGTAGCTAGCTCTGTGTACATGGATATGTTGGACTGATCTGACAAGTATGTAGCTCTCTGTATATGAACATATTAGACATGTCTACCATGTAGCTATCTCTCAGTGTAAGAACAACATTGACACATCTGACATGTAGCTAAAACTCAGTATATGGAAATGTTGCACTACCCTGCCATGTAACTTGATCTCTGTATATAGACAAATTGGACTCATTTGCCTTGTAGCTATTACTCTGTATATGGAAATGTAGCACTACCCTGCCATGTGGCTAGCTCTCTGTATATGGACATTATGGATTCGTCTGACATGTAGCTAGCACTCTGTACATACATATGTTGGACTGATCTGGCAAGTAGGTAGCCCTCTGTATATGAACATATTGGACTTTTCTCTAGGTGGCTCTCACTTAATGCACACATTGGAAACTTCTGCCATGTAACTACTACCCTGAATATGGACATGTTGAACTACTCTGCCATGTAGCTAGCTCTCAGTATATGGACATTTTGGAATCCTCTGCCATGTAGCTAGCTCTCTGTACATGTATATGTTGGACTGATTTGCCAAGTAGGTAACTCTATGTACATGAACATATTGGACTTGTGTGCCATGTAGCTAGCTCTCAGTGTATGGTCACGTTGGACACATCTGCCATGTTCCTAGAATGCTGTATATGGAAATGTTGCACGTCTCTGCCATGTAGGTAGCTCTCTGTACATAGAGAAGTTGGACTCATCTGCCTTGTAACTACAATTCCGTATATGGAAATGTTGCACTACCCTTCCATGTAGCTAGTTGTCTGAATATGGACATTTTGGACTTGTCTGATATGTAGCAAGCTCTCTGTACATGGATATGTTGGATTGATCTGACAAGTAGGTAGCTCTCTGTATATGAACATATTGTACTTGTCTGCCATGTAGGTAGTTCTCAGTATATGGAAATGTTGAACTCCTTTGTGATGTAGCTAGTACCCTGAATATGGACATGTTGTATTACTCTGCCATGTAGCTAGCTCTCAGTATATGGAAACATTGTACATATCTGCCATGTAGTTAGAAATCTGAATATGGACATGTTGGAGTAATCTGCCAGTAACTGACTCGCTTTATATAGACAATTTGGACTAATCTGCCTTGAAGCTAGAACTCTGTATATGGAAATGTTTTCCTACCTTAACATGTAGCTAGATGTCTGTATATGGACATTTTAGACTCTTTTGCCTTGTAGCTAGCTCTCTGTACATGGCTATGTTGGATCGATCTTCCAAGTAGGTAGCTCTCAGTATACGAACATATAGGACTTGTCTGCAATGTAGTAAGCTCTAGTATATGGAATCATTGAACACATCTGCCATGCAGCTAGCTCTCTGTATAAGGATATTTTAGACTCATCTGCCATGTAGCTAGCTCTCTTTACATGGATATGTTGGACTGATCTGCCAAGTAGATAGCTCTCTTCATATGAATATAATGTACTTGTCTGCCCTGTAGGTGGCTGTCAGTATATGGACACATTGGAAACATCTGCCATGTAGCTAGTACCCTGAATATGGACATGTTGCACTAATCTGCCGTGTAGCTTGCTCTCTGTATATGGACATTTTGGACCTATCTCTTGTAGGTAGAATTATGTATATGGAACTGTGGCACTACACTGCCCTGTAGCTTGCTCTCTGTATATGGACATTTTGGATCTATCTGTCTTGTAGCTAGAACTCTGTCTATGGAAACGTTGCACTGCCCTGTCTTGTAGTTAGCTCTCTTTATATGGACATTTTGGACTCATCTGCCATAAAGCTAGCTCTCTATAAGTGGATATGTTGGATTGATCTGCCACGTAGGTAGCTCTCTGTATATGAACATATTGGACTTGTCTGTCCTTAAGTGGCTCCCAGTATTTGGACACGTTGGACACATCTGCCATGTAGCTAGCTCTCAGTATATGGAAACATTGGACACATCTGCCATGTAGCTAGAACTCTGTATATGGAAATGTTTCACTACTCTGCCATGTAGCTAGCTCTCTATATATAGACAAGTTGGACTCATTTGTCTTAGAGCTAGAAGTCTGTATATGGAAATGTTGCACTACCCTGCCATATGGCTAGCTCTCTGTATATGGACATATTGGACTTGTCTACCATGTAGCTAGCTCTCTGTACATGGATATGTTGGACTGGTCTGCCAAGTACATAGCTCGCTGTATATGAACGTATTAGACTTGTCTTCCATGTAGCTAACTCTCAGTATATGGACATGTTGGACACATCTGCCATGTAGCTAGAACTCTGTATACGGAAATGCTACACTACTCTGCCATGTAGCTAGCTCTCTGTATATAGAAAAGTTGGACTAATCTGCCTTGTAGATAGAACCATGTATATAAAAATGTTGCAAAACCATGCCATCTAAGCAGCTCTCTGTATATGGACAGTTTGGACTTGCCTGACATGTAGCTAGCTCTCTGTATATGGATATTTTTGGAGTGATCTGCCAAGTAGGTAGCTCCCAATATATAAACATATTGAATTTGTCTGCCATGAAGCTAGCTCTCAGTACATGGAAACTTTGTACATATCTGCCATGTAGCTAGAACTCTGAATATGGACATGTTGGAGTACTCTGCCATGTATCAAACTCTGTGTATATAGACAATTTGGACTCATCTGCCTTGTAGCTAGAACTCTGTATATGGAAATGTTGTACTACCTTACCATATATCTAGATCTCTGTTTAAGGACATTTTAGAATCTTCTGCCATGTAGCTAGCTCTCTGTACATGGATATTTTGGACTCATCTGACATGTAGCTAGCTCTCTTTACATGGATATGTTGGACTGATCTGCCAAGTAAGTAGCTTTCTTTATATGAACATAATGGACTTGTCTGCCCTGTAGGTGGCTCTCAATATATGAACTCGTTGGAAACATTTGCCATATAGCTAGTACCCTGAATATGAACATGTTGGACTAATATGCCATGCAGCTAGCTCTCAGTATATGGACACATTGGACACATCTGCCATGTACCTAGAACCCTGTATATGGAAATATTGAAGTGCAAAGACATATAGCTAGCTCTCAGAATATACACATGTTGGACTCATCTGCCTTGTAGCTAGAACTCTGTATATGGAAATGTTGCACTACTCTACCATGTAGCTAGCTCTCTATATATAGACAAGTTGGATTCATCTGTCTTATAGCTAGAAATCTGTATATGGAAATGTTGCACTACCCTGTCATGTAGCTAGCTCACTTTATATGGACATTTTGGACTCGTCTGCCATGTAGTTAGATCACTGTACATGGCTATGATGGACTGATATGCCCAGTAGATAGCTCTCTGTATATAAACATATTGAACTGTTGTGCCCTGTAGGTGGCTCTCAATATATGGACATGTTGGACACATCTGCCATGTAACTACAGCCCTGAATATGGACATGTTGCTTTACTCTGCCATGAAGCTAGCTCTCAGTAAATGGACACATTGGACATATCTGTCATGTAGCTAGAACTCTGTATATGGAAATGTAACACTATTCTGCCATGTAGGTAGCTCTCAGTATATAGACACGTTGGACTCATCTGTTTGTAACTAGAAATCTGTAAATGGAAATGTTGCCCTACCCTGCCATGTGTTTAGGTCTCTGTAAATGGACATTTTATAATCTTCTGCCATGTAGCTAGCTCTCTGTACATGGATATGTTGGAATGATGTGCCAATTATGTAGCTCTCTATATATGAACATATTGGACTTGTGTGCCATGTAGCTATCTCTCAATACATGGACATTTAGGACACATCTGTCATGTAGCTATAACTCTGTATATGGAAATGTTGTACTATTCTGCCATGTAGCTAGCTCTCTGTATAGAGACAAGTTGGACTCATCTGCCTGGTAGCTAGAACTCTATATATGGAAATGTTGCACTACACTGTCATGTGGCCAGCTCTCTGTATAAGGACATTTTAGACTCGTCTGCCATGTAGCTAGCTCTATGTACATGGATATGTTGGACTGATCTGACAAGTACGTAGCTCTGTGTTTATGAACATATTGGACTTGTCTACCATGTAGCTGGATCTCTGTGTATGAACACCATTGACACATCTGCCATGTAGCTAGAAATCAGTATATGGAAATGTAGCACTACCCTGCCATGTGGCTAGCTCTCTGTATATGGACATTTGGACTCAACTGATATGTAGCTAGCTCTCTGTACATGGATATGTTGGACTGATCTGCCAAGTAAGTATATCTCTGTATATGAACATATTGGATTTGTCTGCCTTGTAAGGGGGTTCTCAGAATATGGACACATTGGACACATCTGCCATGTAGCTACAACCCTGGATATGGACAGGTTGGACTGCACTCCCATGTAGCTAGCTCTTAGTATATGGACAATTTGGAATCATCTACCATGTGGCTAGCTTTTGTACATGCATATGTTGGACTGATCTGTCAAATATATAGCTCTTTGTACATGAACATATTGGACTTGTCTGCCACGTGGGTGACTCTCAGTATATGGACATGTTGTACACAACTGCCATGTAGCTAGTACCCTGAATATGGACATGTTGCACTACTCTGCCATGTAGCCAACTCTCAGTATATGGACATGTTGGACTTGTCTGCCATATGTCTGACTTGAAGTATTTGGACCAGTTGTACACATCTGTCATGTAGCTAGAACTCTGTATATGGAAATGTTGCACTACACTGCCATGTAGCTAGCTCTTTGAATATAGACAAGTTGGACTCATCTGCCTTGTAGCTAGAACTCTGTATATGGAAAAGTTGCACTACCCTGCCATGTGGCTAGCTCTCTGTATATGGATATTTTAGACTCGTCCGACAATTAGCAAGCTCTCTGTACATGAATATGTTACACTGATCTGCCAAGTACATTGCTCTCTGTATATGAACATATTGGACTTGTCTGCCATGTAGCTAACTCTCAGTTTATGGACATGTTGGACTCATCTGCCATATACCTAGAATTCAGTATATGGAAATGTTTCACTACCCTGCAATGTAGTTAGCTCTCTGTATATAGACGAGTTGAACTCGTCTGTCTTGTAGCTAAAATTCTGTATATGAAAATGTTGCACTACGCTCCCATGTGGCTAGCTCTCTGTATATGGACATTTTGCACTTGTCTACAATATAGCTAACTCTCTATACACAGATATGTTGAACTAATCTGCCAAGTAGGTAGCATTCTGTATATGAACATTTTGAACTTTTCTACCCTGTAGGTGGCTCTTAGTATATGGACAAGTTGGACACATCTGCCTTGTAGCTACTACCCTGAATAAGGACATATTGGAATACTCTGTCATGCAATATATGGAAACGTTGGACACATCTGCCATGTAGCAATTATCCTGAATATGGACATATTGGACTACACTTCCATGTAGCTAACTGTCAGTATATGTACACGTTGGACACATCTGCCATGTAGCTAGAACTCTGTATATGGAAATATTGCACTACCCTGAAATGAGGCTGTCTCTCTCTATATGGACATTTTGGACTTGTCTGCCATGTAGCTAGCTCTCTGTACATGGATATGTCGCACTGATCTGCCAAGTAGGTTGATCTCTGTATATGATCATATTGGACTTGTCTGCCATATGTCTAGTTCTCAGTAGATGGACATGTAGCACACATCTGGCATGTAGCTAGAACTCTGTATATGGAAATGTTGCACTACTCTGCCATGTAGCTAGCTCTCTGTATATAGACAAGTTGTACTCATCTGCCTTGTTGCTAGAACTCTGTATATGGAAATGTTGCACTACCCTGCCATGTATATGAACATATTGGATTTGCCTTCCATATAGATAACTCTCAGTATAAGAACACCGTTGACTCATCTGCCATGTAGCTAGAACTCAGGATAGGGAAATGTTGCAATACCCTGCCATGTAGCTAGCGGTCTGTATATGAACATTTTGGAATCATCTGCCATGAAGCTAGCTCTAAGTACATGGTTATGTTGGACTTACCTGCCAAGTACATAGCTCTCTGTATATGAACATTTTGGAATTGTCTGTCATCTAAGTGACTCTCAGTATATGGACAAGTTCTACACATCTGCCATGTAGCTAGATCCCTGAACATGGACATCTTGGACTACTCTGCCATGTAGCTAGAACTCTGTATATGGAAATGTTGCACTATCCTGCCATTTAGTTAGATCTCTATATATAGACAAGTTGGACTCATCGGCCTTTTAGCTAGCACTGTCAATATTGAAATGTTGCACTACTCTGTCATGTAGCTAGCACTCTGTTTAGAGATATTTTGGACTCTTCTGCCATGTAGCTAGCTCTCTGTACATGGATATGTTGGACTGATCTGCCAAGTAGGTAGCCCTCTGTATATGAACATAAGGGACTTGTCTGCCATGTATCTAGCTCTCAGTACATGGACATGATGGACTCATCGGCCAAGTAGCTAATACCTTGTATATGGACTTGTTGGACTGCTCTCCCATGTAGCTAGCTCTCAGTTTGTGGACCCATTTTACACATCTGACATGTACCTAGAATTCTGAAAATGGAAATGTTGTACTACTCTGCCATGAAGATAGCTCTCTGTATATAGACAAGTTGGATTCATCTACCTTGTAGCTAAAAATGTCTATATGGAAATGTTGCACTACACTGTCATGTAGCTAGCTCTCTGTTTACGGACAATTTGGATTCGTCTGCCATGTAGCTAGCTCTCTGTACATGGATATGTTGGAATGATCTGCTAAGTAGGTAGCCCTCTGAAAATGAACATAATGGACTTTTCTGCCATGTAGCTAGCTCACAGTATATGGACACATTGGACACATATGCCATGAAGCTTGAATTCTGTATATGGAAATGTTGCACTACCCTGCCATGTAGCTAGCTCTCTGTATATAGACAAGTTGGATTCATCTACCTTGTATCTAGAACTCTGTATATGGAAATGTTGCACTACCCTGCCATGTAGCTAATCTCTGTATATGGACATTTAGGACTTGTCTGACATGTAACTTGCTCGCTGTACATAGATATGTTACACTGATCTTCCAAGTTTGTAGCTCCCTGTAAGAGAGCTTATTGGACTTGTCTGCCATGTAGCTAGCACTCAGTATATGGATGTGATGAACTCATCGGCCAAGTAGCTAATACCCTGCATATGGAAATGTTGCACTGCTCTGCCATGTAGTTAGCTCTCAGTGTTTGTACACATTTTACACATCTGCCATGTACCTAGAATTCTGAAAATGGAAATGTTGCACTACTCTGCCATGTAGCTAGCTCTCTGTGTATAGACAAGTTATACACTTCTGCGATGTAGCTAGAACTCTGTATAGGGAAATGTTGCTTTACACTGCTTTGTAGCTAGCTCTCTGCATATAGACAAGATGGACTCCTCTATCTTGTAGCTATCTGTCTGTATATGAAAATGTTGCAGTACCCTTCCATGTAGCTACCTCTATATATATGGACAATTTGGACTCGTCTGCCATGTAGCTAGCTCTCTGTAAATGGATATGTTGAACTTATCTGCCAAGGTGGTAGCTCTCTGTATATGAGTATATTGGACTTTGTCTTCCCTGTACGTGGCTCTCAGTATATGGACATGTTGGACACATCGGCCATGTAGCTAGTACTCTGAATATGGACATGTGGGTTACTCTGCAATGTAGTTAGCTCTCAGAATATGGACACGTTGGACACATCTGCCGTGTAGCTAATACACTCTATATGGAAATGTTGCACTTCTCTGCTATGTAGTTAACTCTCTGTATATAGACAAGTTGGACTCATCTGCCTTGTAGCTAGAAATCCGTATATGGAAATGTTGCACTACCCTGCCATGTGGCTAGCTCTCTGTATCTGGACATTTTGGACTTGTCTGGCATGTAGCTAGCTCTCCGTACCTGGATATTTTGGACTGATCTGCCAAGTTGGAAACTCTCTGTATATGAACACATTGGACTTGTCTGCCCTGTAGCTAGCTCACAGTATATGGACACGTTGGACACATATGACATGAAGCTTGAACTCTGTATATGGAAATGTTGCACTACCCTGCCATGTAGATAGTTCTCAGGTTATGAACACGTTGGACACATCTGTCATGTAGCTAGTTCTCTGTATATGGAAATGTTGCACTATTCTGCCATGTAGTTAATTATCTTTACATCAACAAGATGGACTTATCTGCCATGTAGTTAGAACTTTGTATATGGAAATATTGCACTACACTGCCATGTAGCTAGCTCTCCCTATGTAGATATTTTGGACTCGTCTACCATATAGCTAGCTCTCTGTACGTGGATATGTTGGATTGATCTGCCAAGTAGGTAGCTCTCTCTATGTGAACATATTTTATTGTTTGCCATATAGATAGCACTCATTATATGGACACGTTGGACACATCTGCCATAGAGTTAGAACTCTTTATATGGAATGTTGCACTATTCTGCCATGTAGCTATCTCGCTGTATATAGACAAGTTGGACTCATCCGTAGGTAGCTAGAACTCTGTATATGGAAATGTTGCACTACCCTGCCATGTAGCTAGCTCTCTGTATAGGGACATTTTGGACTCGTCTGCCATATAGCTAACTCTCAGTATGTGGACAAATTGGACACATCTGCCATATAGTTAGAACTCTTTATATGGAATGTTGCACTACTCTGCCATGTAGCTATCTCGCTGTATATAGACAAGTTGGACTTATCCGTATGTAGCTAGAACTCTGTATATGGAAAGGTTGCACTACCCTGCCATGTAGCTAGCTCTCTGTATAGGGGCATTTTGGACTCATCTGCCATATAGGTAGCTCTCTGTCCATGGATATGTTGGACTGATCTTCCAAGTAGGTAGCTCTCTGTATATGAACATATTGGACTTGTCTGCCATGTAGCTACCTCACAATATATGTACACATTGGACACATGTGTCATGTAGCTGGAACTCTGTATATGGAAATGTTGCACTACACTGTCATGTAGCTAGCTCTCTGTATATGTACACCTTGGACACATGTGTCATGTAGCTAGAACTCTGTATACAGAAATGTTGCACTACACTGCCATATATCTAGCTCTCTGTATATAGACAAGTTGGACTCATATGCCTTTTGACTAGAACGCTGTATATGGAAATGTTACACTATCCTGCCATGTGGCTACCTCTCTGTATATGGACATTTTGGACTCATCTGCCATGTAGCTAGCTCTCTACATCAATATGTTGGACTGATCTGCCAAAAAGGTAGCCCTCTATATATGAACATATTTGACTTGTCTGCTATGTAGCTAGTTCTCAGTTTAAGCACACGTTTGACACATCTGCCATGTAGCTAGAACGCTTCATATTGAATTGCTGCATTACTCTGCCTTGTATCTAGTTCTCTGTATATACACAAGTTGGACTCATCTGCCTTTTGATTAGAACTCTGTATATAGAAATCTTGTATTATCCTGCCATGTATGTAGTTCTCTGAATATGGAAATTTTGTACTCATCTGCCATGTACCGAGCTCTCTATACAAGGATATTTTTGACTGATCTGCCATGTAGATAGCTCTCAATATATGGACAGGTTGGACTCATCTACCATGTAGCTAGAACTCTGTATATAGAAATGTTGCTCTACTCTGCCATGTAGCTAGCTCTCTGCATATAGACAAGTTGGACACACCTGCCATGTAGCTCGAGCACTATATATGGAGAATGATGCACTACCCTGCCATGTAGCCAGCTTTCTATATATGGACATTTTGGACTTTTCTGCCATATAGCTAGCTCTCTTTACATGGAAATGTTGGACTGATCTGCCAAGTAGGTAGCTCTCTATATATGAACATATTGGACTTGTCTGCCCTGTA
>NW_006408841.1:2567862-2579228 GCF_000296735.1 Chrysochloris asiatica
CACTACTATGTCATGTAGGTAGCTCTCTGTATATAGACAAGTTGGACTCATCTGCCTTGTAGCTAGAACTCTGTATATGGAAATGTTGCACTACCCTGACATATGGCTAGCTCTTTATATGGACATTTTGCACTCGTCTGTCATATAGCTAGTTCTCTGTACATGGATTTGTTGGACTGATCTGTCAAGAGGGTGGCTCTCTGTACGTGAACATACTGTAATTGTCTGCCCTCTAGGTTTCTCTCAGTATATAGACACGTTGGAAACATCTTCCATGTAGCTACTACCCTGAATATGGACATGTGGGACTACTCTGCCATGTAGCAAGCTCTCTCTATATAGACATTTTTGACTCATCTACATTGTACATGGATATGTTGGACTGATCTGCCAAGTAGGTAGCACTCTCTATATGAACATATTGGACTTGTCTGTCATGCAGGTGGCTCTCAGTATATGGACAAGTTGGACACATCTGCCATGTAGATAGTACACTGAATATGGATATGTTGAACTACTAGTCTTGTCTCAAGCTCTCAGTATATGGAAATATTGCACACATCAGCCATGTAGCTAGAACTCTTTATATGGAAGTGTTGCTCTACATTGCCATGTATCTAGCTCTCTGTATATAGGGAAGTTGGACTTATCTGCCTTGTAGCTAGAACGCTTTATATGGAAATGTTGCACTACCCTGCCATGTAGCTAGCTTTCTGTATATGGACATTTTGTACTCATCTGTCATGTAGCTAGCTCTCTATATATAGATATGTTGGACTGATCTACCAAGTAGTTAGCTCTCTGTATATGAACATATTGGACTTGTCTGCCTTGTATGTGGATCTCAGTATATGGAAATGTTGGACACAGCTGCCATGTAGCTACTACCCTGAATATGGACATGTTGGACTACTCTGCCATGTAGCTAGCTCTCAGTATATGGACACGTTGGACACATATTCTATGTAGCTAGAATTCTGTATATGGAAATGTTGCACTACTCTTCCATGTAGCTAGCTCTCTGTATATGGACAAGTTGGACACATCTGCCTTGTAGCTATTACTCTGTATATGGAAATGTTGGACTACCCTGCCATGTAGCTAGCTCTCTTTATATGCACATTTTGTACTCGTATGCCATGACACTAGCTATCTGTACATGGATATGTTGGACTGATTTTTCAAGTAGGTAGCTCTTTATATGTGAACATATTGGACTTGTCTGCCATGTAGCTAGCTCTCATCATAAGGACACTTTGGACACACCTGCCATGTAGCTACAACTCTGTATAAGGACATTTTGCACTACCCTGCCATGTAGCTAGCTCTCTGCATAAAGACAAGCTTGACTCATCTGTCTTGTAGCTAGAACTTTTATAGGGAAATGTTGCACTACCCTGCCGTGTACCTAGCTCTTGGTATATAGACATGTTGGACATATCTGCCTTGTAGCTAGCCCTCTAAATATACACATGCTGGACTCTTTCTAACTCTCAGTATATGGAAACATTGGACACATCTGCCAAATACGGAGAACTCTGTATATGGAAATGTTTCACTAGCCTGCCATGTAGCTAGATCTCTGTATATGGACATTTTTGACTCATCTGACATGTAGCTAGCTCTCTGTACCTGGATATGTTGGACTGATCTGTCAGTACGTAGCTCTCTGTATATGAACATATACAGATTTGTCTGCCATGAAGGTGGTTCTAAGTATATGGACACATTGGACACATCTGCCATGTAGCTACTACCCTGAATATGGACATGTTGGACTACTGTATCATGTAGCTAGCTTTCAGTAATTGGACACGTTGGACACATCTGCCATGTAGCTCAAATTCAGTATATAGAAATGTTGCACCACTCTTCCATGTAGTTACTTCTCTGTACACGGACATTTTGGACTCGTCTGTCATATAGTTAGCTCTCTGTACATGGTCATTTTGGACAGATCTTCCAAATAGGTAGCTCTCTCTATATGAACATATTGGACTTGTCTGCCCTGTAGGTGGCTCTTAGTATATGGACAGGTTGGACTTATCTACCATGTAGCTAGAACCCTGAATATGGACATGTTGGACTATGCTGCAATGTAGCTAGCTCTCAGTAGATGGACACCTTGGATGCATCTGCCATGTATCTAGAACTCTGTATGTGGAAATGTTGAACTACCCTGCCATGAAGTTCCATCTTTATATATAGACAAGTTGCATGCATCTGCCTCGTAGCTAGAAATCTGTATATGGAAAAGTTTCACTACTGTACCATGTATTACCTCTCTGTATATGGACATTTTGTACTCATCTGCCATTTATCTAGCTCTCTGTACATGGATATGTTGGATGGATCTGCCTAGTAGGTAGCTTTCTGTATATGAGCATATTGGCCTTGTCTGCCATATAGCTAGCTCTCAGAATATGAACATGTTGGACACACCTGGCATGTACTTGTACCCTGTATATGGACATGTTGGACTACTCTGCGTTTACCTAGCTCTCAATTTATAGACATGTTGGACACATCTGCCATGTAATTAGAGCTCTTTATTTGGAAATGTTGCCCTACCCTGCCATGTAACTAGCTCTCTATATCTGGACATTTTGGACTCATCTGCCATGTAGCTAGCACTCTGTACATGGATATGTTAGACTGATCTGCCAAGTAGGTATCTATCTGTATATGAACATATTTGTCTGCCATGTAGCTGACTCTCAGTATATGGACACCTTGGACTCATTAGCCATGTAGCTAGTTCTCTTTATATGGATATGTTGGACTACTCTGCCCTGTAGCTAGCTCTCTGTATTTGCACATTTGGACTTGTCTGCCATGGAGCTAGGTTTCTGTGCATGGACATTTTATACTGATCTGCCATGAAGGTAGCTCTCATTATATGGACATGTTGGACACATCAACCATGTAGCTAGAACTCTGTATATGTAAATGTTGCACTGCTCTGCCATGTATCTAGCTCTCTGTACATAGACAAGTTGGACTCATCTGCCTTGTAGCTAGAACTCTGTATATGGAAATGTTGCACTACCCTGCCATGTAGTTGGCTCTGTATATATGGTCATTTTTGAATCGTCTGACATGTAGCTTGCTCTCTGTACATGGATATGTTGCACTGATCTTCCAAATAGGTAGCTCTCTTTTTATGAACATATTCGACTTGTCTGCCATGTAGCTATCTGTCAGTGTATGGCCATGTGTAGGAGGCCATCAATAATATAACCTAAATGCCACTTTGTGACTAGAATTGGGATAGGTTTTACGTGGTTATAAATGCATCTGTTTCTGGGAAAAGGGAACTTGAACTAAACCAAAACCTCATGTTTCAGCGTTGCAAAGTACGCACCTGAGGAAATACGAAGACAAAGGTCATGTGTGGACACTTACAAACAGGTCAAGCATGGGAAATAAACCGGGAAAAGCACGGTTTGTAAATATATTGAGAGAAATGTTGTGCAGCAGAGGTGTAAAAGTAGATCATATTCAGCTTTGTAAATTTATATATTTTGAACATACTGTTTGTCCTTGGTTCACTGAGGATGGAGTAGCTGATGTTAAGTTATGGAATCAGATAGGTCGCCAATTGAAGGAATATTATGCAAAGAATGGCCCGTCCCGTTTGCCTGCAGATACGTTTAGTTTGTGGTGGCTTGTCAGAGATACTTTTGATTTCGGTAGTGATCATCCAGGTAGAAGTTCTCCGGAACCGTTGGCTCCACCTCCACCCGTATACCCTGACTTGCAATCCATAAAAACTTTGAGTATAAAAAAGGAATTGGAAAAGGTGAAACATACAGATAAAAAGGAAGAGGATAGTGAGGATGAAACCTGGCCAGATCCTCTGGCCAGTGCTCTTTTTCCGGTCAGCATAAATGAGGAACAAGAAGAAGATAAAAAGCCATGCCCTAACATGGCGCCGGCACCAGAGAAGGAGGAAGTAAGAGAGGCAAATGCAGTTAAAGTAAAATAGGAAGTGTCGCACCCTAAAATAGCGCTGAAAAAAGAGGAAGTGCCTGGGTGCAGGTTGGAAAAACAGGAAACACTTGATTCTAATGGTCCAATTCTCCATTAATTTCTGTTTAGATACCTGAGAAAGACTTGCGGTCAATACTGAGAGAAGTTCTTAGTCAGTTGAATGATTTAAAGTTAGAAAAAAAAAGCATTGACCAAGGCTATAAAGCAGAAGGAAGAACAGTGGTGCGCTGTCCTTACTGATTTAGCCAGAGAGAGAGGATAGAGCTCAAAGTGTGACATTGACTCTTTACTCCTGAACCCTTGCTCCACTGTTCAGTCTGATACTCCTTTGATTGCTTCCATGGTTCCGTCAGAAACCCCAGTTGTTGCCCCTGTTACAGTAAACATTGTTACCCCAAAATATACTCCAGTGCAAGCAGGATTGATTGATGGAGCAAAGCAGGTTTGATGATTTGTCAGGATTTCAAATGTACCCTATTGTGCACACACCTGCCTGTCAAGATGACCAAGGGAGAGAATTGGAGACTCGTGCCCATAGTTCTATACCTTCTAAAAGATTGAGAAGTTAAAAATGGCTTGTGCACAATATGTACCAAATGCTCCCTTTACCCAGGCTCTGATAGATTGCTCTGTGAGGAGGCGTTGCCTCCTATAGATTGGAAAAAGGTCACCCGCGCTTGTCTTGCTGGAGATGATTATATCCTGTGGAAATCTGGGTTTTATGATGTGGCTCAATGTGTAGCAGACATTAATCATACTCAGCAGAATGGGGGAGCCACATTTAGCATGTTAGTGGGTGAAAGAGAATTTAATACTATAGAAAAGCAAATTATATATACCAGATCTGCCTCTGCCTAAATTAATCAGTGTGGGTGTAAAGCTTGGAAGTCTATTCCCAATACAGTCAAACAAACTACTGAATTATCAAAAGTACGTCAAGGTCCGGATGAATATTTTCAAGAATTTATTTTTCGACTGCTTCTTACTTCTGGGAGGATTTAGGGATACTCCTGATTCTATGCTTATGGTAAAACAATTGGCTTTTGAAAATTCTAACAGTGAATGCCAGATGGTACTCAGGCCATTTAAAAATAAATGCAGTTTACATGATTACATCCGGCTTTGTGCCGATGTCGGACCCTCATACAATCAAGGATTTGCAAAGCTGCTGCCCTTCAGGGGATAACTCCCCAGGAAATGTTTGCTGCCATAAAATCCACTGTAAAATGTTTTAATTGTGGAAAGACAGGACATTTTGATAGAGAATGTAAATAGTAAGAATACCAATAGTAAAAGTACAGCTCCTGGAAAAAGAGGCAAACATTGGGCCTCTGAGTGTCGCTCGCTGACCAATGCTGATGGGCAACGGTTGTCAGGGAATGGAGCAAGGGGCTGCCCTCAGGCCCCGCAACAAAACAGGGGAATTTTTGTGGTGACCAATCCCTTTCACAACGGGTTGCAGACCTCCAGCAAGCCACTACAGGGAGTGCCAGATTGGACCTCAGTCCCTCCTCCAGATTCGTACTAACTCCTGAAATGGGCTTACAGGCCATCCCCACTGGGGTCTGGGGACCTCAGCCTGAGGGATATTTTGGGCTTGTCCTGAGCAGAAGCAGCAGTGTTCTCTCTGGACTGAGTATCACTCCTGGGGTGATTGATTCTGATTATACTGGAGAATTAAAAATTTTGGCAAAAACAGAACAAACTATTATTCCTTTGGCCACTGGCCAGCACATAGTGCAACTGATTTAGCTGCCTCTTGCTGTAAAAAAAATTATAAATATAAAAAAGAAAGCAGAGGCACCGGAGGATTCAGCTCTTCCGACGCCTACTGGGTGAGGGCTATTAAGCAAGAAAAACCTAGATTGACCCTCACAATAGACGGCAGAATTTTTTCTGGACTTTTAGATACTGGAGCAGATGTTTCAGTAATTTCAGAGAATGATTGGCCC
Source organism: Chrysochloris asiatica (assembly GCF_000296735.1). Taxonomy (NCBI): domain Eukaryota; kingdom Metazoa; phylum Chordata; class Mammalia; order Afrosoricida; family Chrysochloridae; genus Chrysochloris; species Chrysochloris asiatica. The sequence continues at coordinate 2,573,808 of NW_006408841.1, forward strand.
ACAGATTGGCCAGCGCAAGAAACTATCACTAAACTTGTAGGTATTGGACAATCCCAAAGCCCTAGGCAAAGAAGCAATTTACTGCATTGGCAAGATGATGAGGGACATGAAGGTACTTTTCAGCGTTTTGTGGTCTGTGGATTGCCTGTGAATCTCTGGGGCCGTGATGTTTTGGAAAAGATGGGAGCTTTGCTCTTTTGTCCTAATGCCAGAGTAGATCAGATTATGTTAGATCAGAATTTTGTGCCCACTGAAGGTTTGGGAAAGAATCAACAAGGAATATGTTACACAATAACTATTCAAGCCAAGCAAGATCGTAGAGGCCTTGGGTATTTTCCATAGCACCACTGATGTTGTTGCACCCCATGCAGATAAAATAACCTGGCTGCCCAATAGCCCCGTGTGGGTGGATCAGTGGCCACTTTCAGAAGAAAAAATCAGAGCAGCTCAGTTGCTAGTGCAGGAGCAGCTGACAGCTGGACATATTGAACCATTCACTTCCCCTTGGAATTCTCCTATTTTTGTTATTTAGAAAAAATCAGGCAAACGGAGGTTTCTTCAAGACCTCCGTAAAGTTAATAATTCTATGGAAACCATGAGGGCTCTACAACCTGGGCTTCCTTCTCCCACAGCAATCCCAATAAATACTTATAAAATCATCATAGATCTTAAAGATTGTTTTTATACAATTCCCTTACACCCTTCAGACTGTAAAATATTTGCTTTCAGCCTCCCCTCTACTAACTTTAGAAGTCCGATGGCCAGATTTCATTGGAAAGTCTTGCCTCAGATAATGGATAACAGAACCACCTTATGTCAGAAGTTTGTAAATGCAGCTATTACTGATGTACGTAATAATTTCACCTGCTAAATTGTTCATTATATGGATGATATTTTGATTGCTGACCCTGACCATAACCTTCTTTTAACTTGTTATCAAGCCCTTCAAGAAGCCCTCCACCAATGGGGGTTAGTTATCGCTCCTGAAAAAGTGCAAACCAAGGAGCCCTATTCATATTAGATTTTGATTGTGATTGTTAAGTACCATCGAGTTGGGATCCGACTCATAGCAACCCTGTACAGGGTTTCCAAGGAGCAGCTCGTGAGATAGAACTGCCGGCTTTTATGGCCCACAACGACGTTGCAGTTTACCGCATTAACCTGCAACACCACACCAGAAGTCATATTTAGGCACCCAAATTTTTCATGGTGTTTTAAGCCTCAAAAAATTCCGTTGAGAAAAGATAGCCTTAAAACCCTTAATGATTTTCAAAAATTACTTGGAGATATTAACTGGATCAGACCTTATCTCAAAATCACAACTGGACAGCTTCAGCCCCTGTTTGAAATCCTCAGTGGGAACAATGATCCCTCATCACCCAGGAAGCTTACACCTGCAGCAGAGCAAGCACTCTAAGGGTTGGAAAATGAAATCACCAAGTATGCTCTTACTAGTATTCATTATACTTTATTATTATTGCTTATATTCTACCCACTGTCCATTCTCCCACTACTATGCTTTGGCATGGGGCCCCCTTACGGTGGGTTCATGCTAAATCCACTCCGTAAAAGGTCCTTTTCACTTATCCTGAAGCTGTCTCTCAACTAATTAAGGCTGCTCGAGAAGAAAGTTGTAGATATTTTGGTAAAGATCCCAATACAATTGTTGTACCTTATAATGCTGCTCAAATTGATTGGTTATTTCAACGATGTACAGAATGGCAGATCACCTTAATTGGTTATTTGGGTGTTATTGGATCTCATTATCCCAGTGATAAACTTTTGCAATTTGCTATTAAACATCAATTTGTCTTTCCCTCAGTAGTACGTAGACAACCCATCCCCAGAGCACCTGCTGTGTTTACTGATGGCTCCTCCAAGGGACGTGCTGTGTTTGGCACAGTTTACAATTTCACAGTACTTGAATGTCCTGATTATTCAGCCCAACAGGTTGAGCTCCTTACAATTGTCAGTGCCGTACGAGAGTACACCACCACGCCTATAAATTTATATACAGATAGTTTATACATAGCTAATTCTGTTCCACTTCTAGAAACTGTGTAATAAAAACTTCCACCTCAATTGTTCAAAATTTTTTTCAACAACTCCAACTTCTGATACGTCAGTGAGAACAACCCATTTTTATTGCCCACATACATTCTCACAGTAATATGCCTGGGGCCTTAGCTGAAGGTAATCAGGCTGCTGATGCACAGCCTTATCTGGCACACTCCAATTTGCAGCGTGCTCAGGCTTTGCATCAACTATATAATCAGAACAGTCAATCACTGCACAAGATGTTTCATATCCCTCATGAAGCTGCACAGCAGCCTGTCCTGAATGCCCCATTCATCATTCTGTTCCATCTTTTGGAGTCAATCCTCAAGGTTTACACCCCAATGCTTTATGGCAAATGGACATTACACATGTTTCTAGCTTTGGTCGGCTTAAATATGTGCATATCTCTGTAGACACTTTCTCCAGCCTTGTTTGTTGTTCCCCTTAACAGGAGAAGGAACTAACCAAGTGATACACCACTGTTTACATGCCTTTGCTGCTATGGGCATACCTCAAAGCATTAAAACAGATAATGGTTCTGGTTATACAAGCGCCCATTTTCAGCATTTTGAAATTTTTTTCTATCAAACATACCACTGGAATTCCTTACAATCCCCAAGGTCAAGGCATTGTGGAACACACGCATGACACTATAAAGTCTTATCTTGAATAAATAAAGAAGGGGGAATCCTACCCCCACACACCACAAAATCATATTAATCATGTTACCTTTATTCTTAATTACCTTTTACCTGATGCCTGTGGCTTTACGGCTGCAGATAGGCATGGCAACTGGGACGCAAGTGCCCCGAAACCTATGGTGAAATGGAAAGGTGCCCTAACAGGCACATGGAAGGGGCCCGACCCTGTTCTTATATGGGGACGAGGCTATGTCTGTGTTTTTACACAGGATGAACCTGGTCCTCGTTGTATTCCTGAGCGCCTTGTGCGGCATGTGGACGACTCAGGCGGGATCCATTGGTCCGTCGTCCTCCATCCACCACTGGTGAGAACCGTGTCATGGAAGGAACGGAATCAGTCACCGCTTCCACTTTACATGAATGACATGGATATTGGCTTGAACCTTCCTTCGGAGGGACATCTTCAATGAGAAACTAAATTCTTCAACTAGAGTGGGGCCAGTTATACTAAACCGATTTGCTACACCAACAACGCCACCAACTTGTTGTGTGCACCTTTTCATAATACCTTCAACATGACACAATGCCTAGCCTGCCCTCGTTCCCAAAGTTGCCATTATCACATTAAAAACTCTTACTCTGTAGCTCTTTTTATCCCCAAACCCTATGTTTTTCTTGTAGGTCCTCTCATGGTAAAGAACGCCACATCATTGGGAACGTATGAGACGTTTCATCTACATTGCACTAGGTGCAACCTCACCTCATGGGTCGATGCTTTAGCACCTAAAATGACTTTTGCAGTTTTAAAAAGACCAGCCTATTTTTATTTTTGCTGCCAGTAAACATCTCCCAAGAGTGGTATCATGATGCCAGCCTACAACTTGTCAACGAGTTTACCATGTTACTTTCTATACCAGACTGGGCCTCAGTCTTATCGTGGTAATGTGCTGTCCTTCATATCACTGCCCGTTTCCCTCATCACCACCACAGTCGCACTTACTCAAGAGACTCAGACAGCAGATACTGTCAACGAGCTGATGGACAATGTTACCTACAACTGGGACTGGCAAGAAAAGTATGATCTGGCCATTGAACATCGCCTGAATGGACTGTATGATACTGTTAACTTACTTGGGGATACTTTGGAGCAAGTCGTGGTCTGGCAATGCCTCGCGTGCCATGCAGATTATCGCTCCATTTGTGTGACTAAACTTGTGTATAATGCCTCAGCCTTTCCTTGGCCCATGGTACAGGCTCACCTGCACGGAATATGGATCGCTGAAAATGTCAACAAAGATAGGAATGAGTTACATGCACAAAAAATTGCTATGCACTATGAACCTTGCCTTAATAGCAAGCCTGCAAAATTAGCTAAGAAACTTCTATACAATCTTAACAATTTATTCCCTACTATACCCTCTCTTTCTCAATTTTGGAGTCCCATTCTAGCTCTTGGCATATTTGTCATCTTTGATTGTTTCCTCCTCCCCTGCTTTCTTCGAAAGGCAATTTACCAGTATAAATCACTGTAGAGTCGTAAGCATAGTCTCCAATTAAAGACACTTCCTTGACATATGCAGGACGTGTAGACAAAGACGGGTAAGGATCGGTGGAATCTCAGTCAACCTAAGATAGAGCCATTGCCTTATACTGCAATGAGTATCCATGATGGGTAAGACTAAGGATTAGCACTGACAACCTAAGACAGGCAACGTCCTTTGAATAAATAAATAAGGGGGAGATGTAGGAGGCCATCAAGAATATAACCTAAAAGCCACCTTGTGACTAGAATTGGGATAGGTTTTACTAGATTATAAATGAATTTGTTTCTGGTAAAAGGGAACTTAAACTAACCCAAAACCGAATGATTCAGTGTTGCTATAACAATGCTTATACTTATGTAATCATATCCTGGTTGGAAATCATAGCCTTGTTACTATAGAAAACATTGTAACTATGCAGAATAACAATGACCTAATGCAGAAGTACTATATAAACCACGTTGCTAAAATAAACTTAGTCACTTGCCATAAGCTTGTGTCCCTTATCTGATCACTTTATCCTCATCCCTCCCTCGAATAACCCACGGTCATCTGCCATGTAGCTAATACCCTGTATATGGACATGTTGGACTACCCGGCTATGTAGCTAGCTCTGTATATAGGCAAATTGGACTCATCTGCCTTTTAGTTAGAACTCTGTATATGGAAATGTTGCACTACCCTGCCATGTAGCTAGCTATCTGCATTTAGACAAGTTGGACTCATCTGCCTTGAAGCTAGAACTCTGTATATGGAAATGTGGCACTACTCTGCCATGTAGCTAGCTCTCTGTTTAAGAACCTTCTGGACTGGTCTGACATGTAGCTAGCTCTCAGTATATGGACATGTTAGAATCGTAAGCCAGGTAGCTAGTAGTCATTATATGGACATGTTGGACTACTCTGCCATGTAATAAGCTCACAGTATATGAACAATTTGGACTCATCTGCCATGTACCTTGAACTCTGTATATGGAAATGTTGCACTACTCTGCCACGTAGGTAGCTCTCTGTATATGAGCATATTGGACTTGTATGACATGTAGCTAGATCTCAGTATATTGACAAGTTAGACTCCTCTACCTAGAAAGTAGAACTCTGTATATGGAAATGTTGCACTACCCTGCCATGTAGCTAGCTCTCTGTATATGGACATTTTGGACTTGTCTTCCATGTAGCTAG
>NW_006408841.1:2579790-2580440 GCF_000296735.1 Chrysochloris asiatica
TCTGCCATGTAGCTAGCTCTCAGTATATGAACACTTTGGACTCAAGTGCCTATGTAGCTTGAACTCTGTATATGGAAATGATGCACTACTCTGCCATGTAGATAGGTCTCTGTATATCTTCATTTGGGACTCATTTGACATGACACTAGCTCTCTCTGCTTGGATATTTAGGACTGATATGCCGTGTACCTAGCTCTCAGTATATGGACATGTTGGTCAAATCTGTCATGTAGCTAGAACTCTGTCTATGTAAATCTTGCACTACTCTGCCATATAGCTGATTGTCTGAATATAGACAAGTTGGACTCAACTGCCTTTTAGCTAGAACTCTGTGTATGGAAATGTTGCACTACCCTGCATGTAGCTAGCTCTCTGTATACAGACATTTTGACTCGTTTTCAATTTAGCTATCGTTCAGTATATAGACAAGTTGCAGTCATCTGCCTTGAAAGTAGAACTTTGTATATGGAAATGTTGCACTACCATGTCATATAGCTAGCTCTCTGTATATGGACATTTTGGACTCGTCTTTCATGTAGCTAGTAGCCTGTATAAGAAAAGGTTGGACTGATCTGCCATGTAGCTAGCTCTCAGTATATGGACATGTTGGACTCATCTTCCTTGTAGCTAGAATTCTGTATATGGAAATG
>NW_006408841.1:2583245-2588253 GCF_000296735.1 Chrysochloris asiatica
GACTCATTAGCCAGGTAGTTAGTACTCTTTATATGGACATGTGGGACTACTCTGCCATGTAGCTAGCTCTCAGTATATGAACACTTTGGACTCAACTGCCAATGTAGCTTGAACTCTGTATATGGAAATGATGCACTACTCTGCCATGTAGCTAGCTCTCTGTATATCTTCATTTGGGACTCGTTTGACATGACGCTAGCTCTCTCTGCTTGGATATTTAGGACTGATATGCCATGTAGCTACCTCTCAGTATATGGACACGTTGGACACATCTGCCATGTAGCTAGAACTCTGTCTATGTAAATCTTGCACTACTCTGCCATATAGCGGGTTGTCTGAATATAGACAAGTTGGACTCATCTGCCTTGTAGCTAGAACTCTGTATATGGAAATGTTTCACTACACTGCCATGTAGCTAGCTCTCTGTGTATGGACATTTTGGTCTCATCTACCTTTTAGCTAGAATTCTGTATATGGAAATGTTGCACTACCCTGCATGTAGCTAGCTCTCTGTATACACACATTTTGACTCGTTTTCAATTTAGCTAGCTCTCAGTATATAGACAAGTTGGACTTATCTGCCTAGAAAGAAGAACTCAGTACATGGAAATGATGCACTACCCTGCCATGTAGCTAGCTCACTGTATATGGACATTTTCAACTCGTCTGCCATGAAGCTAGCTCTCAGTATATGCACATGTTGGACTCATCTGCCTTGTAGCTAGAACTCTGTATATTGAAATGTTGCATATATGGACATTTTTGACTCATCTATCTTGTAAGTAGAAGTCTGTATATGGAAATGTTGCACTACACTGCCATGTAGCTAGCTCTCTGTATACAGACATTTGGGAGTCGTCTGCCATGTAGCTAGTTCTCTGTATATGGACATTTTGGAATCGTATGCTATGTAGCTAGCTCTCTGTACATGAATATGTTGGTATGATCTGCCAATTAGGTAGTTCTCTGTATCTGAACATATTGGACTGGTCTGCCATGGAGCTAGCTCTCAGTATATAGACAAGTGGGACTCATCGGCCTTGTAAGTAGAACTCTGTGTATGGAAATGTTGCACTAACTTGCCATGTAACTAGCTTTCTGTGTATGGACATGTTGGACTCATTAGTCAGGTAGCAAGTTCTCTTTTTATGAACATGATGGACTACTCTCCCAAGTAGCCACCTCTCAGCATATGAACACTTTGGAGTCATCTGCCATGTAGCTTGATCTCTGTATATGGAAATGATGCACTAGTTAGCCATATAGCTAGCTCTCTGCATATGGACATTTTGGACTCATCTAACATGTAACTAGCTTTCTGTGCATGGATATTTTGGACTGATCTGCTATGTAGTTAGATCTCAATATATGGATAGGTTGGACACTTCAGCCATGTAGCTAGAACTCTGTGTATGTAAATGTTACACTACTCTGCCATATAGCTAGCTGTCTGTATATAGAGCATTTGGACTCATCTGCCTTTTGGCTAGAACTCTGTACATAGATATGTTGGATTGATCTGACAAGTAGTTAGCTCTTTGTGTATGAACTTATTGAACTTGTGTGCCATGTAGCTAGCTCTCAGTATATGGACATATTGGACTCATTAGCCAGGGAGCTAGTCCTCTTTTTATGGACATGATGGACTACTCTGCCATGTAGCAAGGTCTCATTAAATGAACACTTTGGACTCATCTACCATGTAGCTTTAACTCTGTGTATGGAAATGATGCAATACTCTGCCATGTAGCTAGCTCTCTGTATGTGGACAGTTTCGACTCATCTGACATTTAGCAAGCTCTCTGTGCTTGCATATTTTGGATCTAACTACCAAGTAGGCAAGTCTCGGTAAATGAACATATTGAACTTGTCTGCCATGTAGCTAGCTCTCAGTTTATGGACATGGTGGACTCATATGCCTTGTAGCTAGAACACTCTATATGGAAATGTTGCACTACCCTGCCATGTAGCCAGCTCTCTGTATATGGACATTTTGGAGTCATCTGTCTTGTAGCTAGAACTCTGTATATGGAAATGTTGCACTACTCTGCATTGTAGCTAGCTCTCTGTATTCAGACATTTTGGACATGTATGCCATGTAGCTAGTTCTCTGTACATGGATATGTTAGAATGTTCTGCCAAGTAGGTAGATCTCTATATATGAACATATTGGAATTTTCTGCAATGTAGCTAGCTCTCAGTATATAGACAAGTTGGACTCATCTGTCTTGAAATTAGAACTCAGTATATGGAAATGTTGCACTACCCTACCCTGTAGCTAGCTCCCTGTATATGGACATTTTGGAGTCATCTGCCATGTAGCTAGTACCCTGTACATGGGCATGTTGGACTGATCTGCCATGTAGGTAGCTCTCAGTATATGGACACATTGGACACATCTGCCATGTAACTAGAACTCTGTACATGGAAATGTTGCTCTACTCTGCCTTGTAGCTAGCTCTCTGTATATAGACCAGTTGGAATCATCTGCTTGTAGCTGGAACTCTGTATATGGAAATGTTGCACCACCCTGTCATGTAGCTAGCGCTCTGTATATGGATATTTTGTACTCGTATGTGATGTAGCTAGCTCTCTGTACATGGGTATTTTGGACTGATCTGCTAAGTAGGTAGCTCTCTGGATATGAACATATTGTACTTGTCTGCCATGTAGTGAGCTTCCAGCATATGTAGAAGTTGGACACATCTGCAATGTAGCTAGCGCTCAGTATATGAACATGTTGGACGCACCTGCCATGTAGCTAATACCCTGTTTATGTACATGTTGGACTCATCTGCAATGTAGGTAGCTCTCAGTACATGGACACGTTGAACACATTTGCCATGTAGCTACAAATCTGTATATGGAAATGTTCACTACCCTGCCATGTAAATAGCTCTCTGTATATGGACATTTTGGACTCGTTTGCCATGGAGCTAGTAGCTCTCTGTACTTGGATATGTTGAATTGATCTCCCGAGTAGGTAGCTATCTGTGTATGAACATATTGGACTTATCTGCCATGTAGGTAGCTCTCATTATATGGACATGTCTGACTCATCTGCCATATAGCTAGTACCCTGCATATGGACATGTTGGTCTACTCTGGAATTTAGCTAGCTGTCAGTATATGGACACAATTGACACATCTGCCATGTAGCTAGAACTTTGTATAGGGAAATGTTGCATTATTATGCCATCTAGCTAGTTCTCTGTATATGGACACTTTGGACTCATGTGCCATGTAGCTTGAACTCCATATATGGAAATGATGCACTATTTTGCCATGTAGCTAGCTGTCTGTATATGGACATTTTTTACTCATCTGACAGATATCTAGCTCTCTATGTGCATGAATATTTTCGACTGATCTTCCATGTATGTAGCTCTCAGTATATGAAATATGTCGGACTCATCTGCCATATAGCTAGTACCCTGTATATGGACATGTTGGATTACTCAGCTTGTAGCTAGCTCTCAGTATTTGGACACGTTGGACACATCTGCCATGCAGCTAGAACTCTGTATATGTAAATGTTGCACTACCCTGACGTACAACTAGCTCCCTGTATATGGACATTTTGGACTCCTCTGCATTATAGTTAGCTCTCTGTACATGGATATGTTGGAGTGATCGGCCAAGTTGGTAGCTCTCAGTATATGAACATATTGTACTTATCTGCCATGTAACTAGCTCTCAGTATATGGACATATTGGACTCATTAGCTGGTAGCTAGTACTCTTTATATGGACATGTTGGACTACTCTGCCATGTATCTAGCTCTCAGTATATAAACACTTTGAACTCATCTGCCATGTAGCTTGAACTCTGTATATGGAAATAATGTAATACTCTGCCATGTAGCTAGCTCTCAGTATATGGACATATTGGACTCATTAGCTGGTAGCTAGTACTCTTTATATGGACATGTTGGACTACTCTGCCATGTATCTAGCTCTCAGTATATAAACACTTTGAACTCATCTGCCATGTAGCTTGAACTCTGTATATGGAAATAATGCACTACTCTGCCATGAAGCTAACTCTCTGTATATCTACATTTTGGACTCGTCTGACATGTCGCTAGATTTCTCTGCTTGGATATTTGGGATTGATCTGCCATGTAGGGTGCTCTCAGTATATAGACACGATGGACACATCTGCCATGTAGCTAGAACTCTGCATATGGAAATGTTGTACTCCTCTGCCATATCGCTGGTTCTCTGAATATAGACAAGTTGGACTCATCTGTCTTGTAGCTCAAACTCTGTATATGGAAATGTTGCACTACCCTGCCATGTAGCTAGCTTTCTGTATACAGACATTTGGGACTCGACTGCCATGAAGCTAGCTCTCAGTAAATAGACAAGTTGGATTTATCTGCCTAGTAAGAAGAACTCCGTATATGGAAACAGAGCACTACACTGCAATGTAGCTAGCTCACTGTATATGGACATTTTCAACTCATCTGCCATGAAGCTACTTCTCAGTAAATGCACATGTTGGACTCAAATGCCTCGTAGCTAGAACTCTGTATACGGAAAAGTTGCACTACCCTGCCATGTAGGACTCGTATGCCCTAGAGCTAGCTCTCTGTACATGGATAGGTTGGTATGATCTGCCAATTAGGTATTTCTCTGTATCTGAACATATCGGACTTGTCTGTCATGTAGCTAGCTCTCAGTATATAGACAAGTTGGACTCATATGCCTTGTAAGTAGAACTCTGTATATGGAAATGTAGCACTAACTTGCCATGTAGCTAGCTCTCAGTGTATGGACATGTTGGACTCATGAGCCAGGTAGAACATACTCTTTTTATGGACATGTTGGTCAACTCTGCCAAGTAGCCTCCTCTCAGCATATGAACACTTCGGACTTATCTGCATGTAGCTTGAGGTTTGTATATGGAAATGATGCACTACTCAGCCATATAGTTACCTCTCTGAATATGGACATTTTGGACTTGTCTGACATGTAGCTAACTCTATGTGCACGGATATTTTGGA
>NW_006408841.1:2588724-2593471 GCF_000296735.1 Chrysochloris asiatica
CTACCATGTAGGTAGCTCTCAGTATATGGACATGTTGGACACTTCTGCCATGTAGCTAGATCTTTGTATATGGAAATGTTGCACTACTCTTTCATGTAGCTTGCTCTCTGTATATAGACAAGTTGGACTCATGTGCCTTGTAGCTAGAACCCTGTATATGGAAATGGTGCACTACTCGGTCATATAGATAACTCTTTGTATATGGACAATCTTGACTCGTCTGCCATGTAGCTAGCTCTCTGTACATGGATATGTTTGACTGATTTTCCAAGTAGGTAGCTCTCTGCATATGAACATATTGGACTCTTCTGCCATGTAACTAGCTCTCAGTATATGACCATGTTGGAGTCATTAGCCAGGTTATTGTACTCTTTATATGAACATGTTGGACTTCTCTGCTGTGTAGATAGCTCTCAGTATATGAACACTTAGGATTCATCTGTCATGTAGCTTGATCTCTGTATATTGAAATGATGTATTACTCTGCCATGTAGCTAACTGCCTGTATATGGTAATTTTGGACTCGTCTTCCATGAAGCTAGTTCACTGTGCATGGATATTTTAAACTAATTTACTATTTAGGTTGGTCTCAGTATTTGAACATGGTGGAGAGATCTGCCATGTAGCTAGAACTCTGTATTTGAAATGTTGCTCTACTCTGCAATGTAGCTAGATCTCTGTATATAGACAAGTGTGACTTATCTGCCTGGTAGCTAGAACACTGAATATGGAAATGTTTCACTACCCTGCCATGTAGCTAGATGTCTGCATATGGACATTTTGGACTCGTCTGCCATGTAGCTAGCTCTCTGTACATGGATATGTTGGATTCATCTGCCAAGAAGGTAACTCTCTGTATATAAACATTTTGGACTTTTTTGCCATGTAGCTATATCTCAGTATATGGACATATTGGACTCATCTGCCATGGAGCTAGTACCCTGTATATGGACATGTTGGACTACTCTGCCATGGAGCTAGCTCACAGTATATGGACACGTTGGAAACATCTGCCATGTAGCTAGAACTCTGTATATGGAGAAGTTGCACTACTCTGCCATGTATCTAGCTCACTGTATATGGATATGTTGGAGTCATTATCTAAGTAGCTAGTACTCTTTATATGGACATGTTTGACTTCTCTGTCACATAGCTAGCTCTCAGTATATGAACACTTAGAACTCATCTGCCATGTAGCTTGAACTCTGTATATGGAAATGATGCAAAACTCTCCCATGTAGCTAGCTGTCTGTATATGGACATTTTGGACTCGTCTGCCAATATATGGAGCTAGCTTTCTGTGCATGGATATTTAGAACTGATCTGCCATGTAGGTTTCTTTCAGTATATGGACCTGTTGGGCTCATCAGGCATGTATGTAGTACCCTTTTTATGGACATGTTGGACTACTCTGCCATGTAGCTTGCTCTCTGTTCATGGATATGTTGGACTGATCTGCTAAGTAGGTAGCTCTCTATATATGAACATATTGGACTTGTCTGCCATGTAGCTAGCTCTCAGTACATAGAGAAATTGAACTCATCTGTCTTGTAAGTAGAACTCTGTATATGGAAATGTTGCACTATCCTGCCATGTAGCTAGCTAGCTCTCTGTATATGAACATTTTAACTCGTCTTCCATGAAGGTGGCTCTCTGTATATGGACATGTTGGACTCATTTGCTTGTAGCTAGAACTCTGTATATGGAAACTTTGCAATACCCTGCCATGTAGCTAGCTCTCTGTATGTGGACATATTGGATTCGACTGCCATGTATCTAGCTCTCTGTACATGAATATTTTGGACTGATCTGCCAAGCAGGTAGCTCTGTCTATATAAACATATGGGACTTTTCTGCCATGCAGCTAGCTCCCTGCATATGGACATGTTGGACACATCTGAAATGTAACTAGTGCTCAGTATATGGGCAAGTTGGACTCATCTTCCATGTAACTAGTACACTGTATATGGACATGTTGGTCTACTCTGCCATGTAGCTAGCTCACAGAATATGGACATGTTGGACATATCTGCCATGTACCTAGAACTCTGTATATGAAAATGTTGCACTACTCTGTCATGTAGCTAGCTCTCTGTATTTAGACAAGTTAGACTCTTCTGCCTTGTAGCTAGAACTCTGTATATTGAAATGGTGCAGTACCCTGCCATGTAGCTCCCTTTCTGTGTATGGACATTTTTGACTCATCTGTCTTGTAGCTAGAAATCTGTATATGGAAATGTTGCACTAACCTGCCATGTAGCTAGCTCTCTGTACACGGACATTTTGGACTCTTCTGTCATGTAGCTAGCTCTCTGTATATGGATATTTTGGAAAGATATGCCAAGTAGGTAGCTCTTTGAATATGAACATATTGGACTTGTCTGCCATGTAGCTAGCTCTCAGTATGTGGACACGTTGGATTCATTAGCCAATTAGCTAGTACTCTTTATATGAACATATTGGACTTGTCTGACATGTAGCTAGCTCTAAGTATATGAACACTTTGGACTCATCTGCCATGTAGCTTGAACTCTCTATATGGAAATGATTCACTACTCTGCCATGTAGCTAGGTCTGTGTATATAGACGTTCGACTCATCTACCTTGTACATAGAACGCTGTATATGGAAAGTTGCACTACTCTGCCATTTAGCTAGTTGTCTGTACATGGACAATTTGGATTTGTCTGACGTGTAGCCAGCTCTATGTGCATGGATATTTTGGACTGATTTGCCATGTAGGATGCTCTCAGTATATGGACAAGTTGACCACATCTGCCATGTAGCTAGAATGTAAATGTTGCTCTACTCTGCCATGTAGCTAGCAATCTGTATATAGACATGTTGGACTAATCTGCCTTGTAGCTAGAAGTCTGTATATGGAAATGTTACACTACCTTTCAAAGTGGCTAGCTCTCTGTATATGGACATTATGGACTCATCTGTCATGTAGTTGACTGTCTGTACATGGATATGTTGGACTGATCTGCCATATAGTTAGCTCACAGTATATGGATAAGTTGGAGTCATTAGCCAGGTAGCTAGTACTCTTTATATGGACTTATTTGACTACTCTGTCATGTAGCTAGCTCTCAGTATATGACACTTATGACTATTTTTGCATGTAGCTTGAACTCTGTATATGGAAATGATGCACTACTCTGCCATATTGCTAGCTGTCTGTATATGGACATTTTGGACTCGTCTGCCATGTAGCTAGCTTTCTGTGCATGGATATGTTGGACTGATTTGCCAAATAGTTAGATGTCTGTATATGAACATATTGGACTTGTCTGCCATGAAGTTATTTCAGTATATGGACATGTTGATGTCATCTGCCATGTAGCTAGTACCCTGTATATGGACATGTTGGACTAGTCTGCCATATAGCTAGCTGACAGTGTGTGGATACGTTGGACACATCTGCCATTTAGCTAGCACGCTGTGTATGGAAAAGTTGCACTACTCTGCCATGTATCTAGCTCACTGTATATGGACATATTGGTCTCATCTGACATGTAGCTAGCTCTCTGTACCTGGTTATGTTGGATTTGTCTTCCAAGGAGGTAACTCTCTGTATATGAACATATTGGACTTGTCTGCCATGTAGCTCGCTCTCAGTATGTGCACATGCTGTACTCATTAGCTAGATAGCTAATAGACTTTATATGGGCATGTTGGATTCATCTGCCCTGTACCATGAACTCTGTATATGGAAATGTTGCACTACTCTGCCATATAGCTAACTCTCTGTATACAGACAAGTTTTACTCATCTGCCTTGTAGATAGAGCTCTGTATATGGAAATGTTGCACTACACTGCCCTGTAGCTTGCTCTCTGTATATGGACATTTTGGACTTATCTGTCTTGTAGCTAGAACTTTATATATGGAAATGTTGCACTAGCCTGCCATGTAGCTAACTTTCTGTATATGGACCTTTTGTATTTGTATACCATGTAGCTAGTTCTCTGTACATGGATATGTTGGAATGATCTACCAAGTAGGTAGCTCTTTGTTTATGAACATATTGGACTTGTCTGCCATGTAACTAGATCTCAGTATATGGATATGTTGGACTCATTAGCTAGATAGCATGTACTCTTTATATGAACATACTGGACATGTCTGCCATGTAGCTAGCTCTCCGTATATGAACACTTTGGACTCATCTTCCATGTAGCTTGAACTCTGTATATGAAAATGATGCATTACTCTACCATGTAGCTAGCTATCTGTATATTGACAATTTGGATTCGTCTGACATGTAGCTAGCTATCTGTGCATGGATATTTTGGAATGATCTGCCATGTAGGATGTTCTCAGTATATGGACATGGTGGATAGATCTGCCATGTAGCTAGAACTCTGTATTTGGAAATGTTGCACTACTCTGCCATATAGCTAGATCTCTGTATATAGACAAGTGGACTCATCTGCCTGGTAACCAGAACACTGAATATGGAAATATTTCACTAGCCTGCCGTGTAGCTAGTTGTCTGCATATGGACATTTTGGACTTGTCTGCCATGCAGCTAGCTCTTTGTACATGGATATGTTGGACTGATCTCCCAAGTATTTAGATCTTTGTATATGAACATATTGGACTTGTCTGCCATGTAGCTAGCTCTCAGAATATGGACATGCTGTACTCATTAGCCAGATAGCTAATATTCTTTATATGGGCATGTTGGACTCATCTGCCATGTAGCTTGATCTCTGTATATGGAAATGATGCACTACTCTGCCA
>NW_006408841.1:2593571-2607165 GCF_000296735.1 Chrysochloris asiatica
TGCCTGTATATGGAAATTATGGAATCCCCTGCCATGTAGCTAGCTCTCTGTGCATGGACATTTTGGACTGATCTGCCATGTAGGTTGCTCTCAGTATATGGTCATGGTGGATAGATCTGCCATGTAGCTAGAACTCTGTATTTGGAAATGTTGCACTACTCTGCCATGTAGCTAGATCTCTGTATATAGATAAGATGGACTCATCTGCCTGGTAGCTAGAACACTGAATATGGGAATGTTTCACTACCTTGCCGTGCAGTTAGCTGTCTGAATATGGACATTTTGGACTTGTCTGCCATGTAGCTAGCTCTTTGTACATGGATATGTTGGACTGATCTGCCAAGTAGTTAAATCTCTGTATATGAACATATTGGGCTTGTCTGCCATGTAGCTATATCTCAGTATATGGACATGTTGGTGTCATCTACCATGTAGCTAGTACCTGTATATGGACATGTTGGCCTACTCTGCCATGTCGCTAGCTCACAGTATATGGATACGTTGGACACATCTGCCATGTAGCTAGAACCCTGTATATGGAAAAGCTGCACTACTCTGCCATGTATGCAGCTCACTATATATGGACATTTTGGACTCGACTGACATGTAGCTAGCTCTTTGTACATGGATATGATGGATTCATCTGCCAAGAAGGTAACTTTTTGTATATGAACATATTGGACTTGTCTGCCATGTAGCTATATCTCAGTATATGGACATGTTGGTGTCATCTGCCATGTATCTTGTACCCTGTATATGGACATGTTGGACTACTCTGCCATGTCGCTAGCTCACAGTATATGGATACGTTGGACACATCTGCCATGTAGCTAGAACTCTGTATATGGAAAAGTTGCACTACTCTGCCATGTATGTAGCTCACTGTATATGGACATTTTGAACTCGTCTGACATGTAGCTAGCTCTCTGTACCTGGATATGTTGGATTCATCTGCCAAGGAGGTAACTCTCTGTATTTGAACATATTGGACTTGTCTGCCATGTAGCTAGCTCTCAGAATATGGACATGCTGTACTCATTAGCCAGATGGCTAATAGTCTTTATATGGGCTTGTTGGTCTCATCTGCCATGTACCTTGAATTCTGTATATGGAAATGTTGCACTACTCTGCCATATAGTTAGCTCTCTGTATATAGACAAGTTTGACTCATCTGCCTTGTAGATAGAACTCTGTATATGCAAATGTTGCACTACACTGCCCTGTATCTTGCTCTCTATATATGGACATTTTGGACTCATCTGTATTGTAGCTAGAACTCTGTCTATGAAAATGTTGCACTACCCTGCCATGTGGCTAGCTCTCTGCATATTGACATTTTAACTTGTCTTCCTTGAAGCTAGCTCTCAGTATATGGACATGTTGGACTCATTTGCCTTGTAGCTAGAACTCTGTATATGGAAACTTTGCACTACCCTGCCATGTAGCTAGCTCTCTGTATACGGACATTTTGGACTCGTCTGCCATGTAGCTAGCTCTCTGTACCTGGATATGCTGGAATGATTTGCCAAATAGGAAGCTTTCTGTATATGACCATATTGGACATGTCTGTCATGTAGCCAGCTCTCAGTATATGGACTTGTTGGACTCATCTGCCATGTAGCTAGTAACCTGTGTATGGACATGTTGGACTGATTTGCCATGTAGGTAGCTCTCAGTATATGGACACGTTGGACACATATGCCATATAGATAGAACTCTGTACATGGAAATGTTGTTCTACTCTACCATGTAGCTAGCTCTCTGTATATAGAATAGTTGGACTCCTTTGCCTTGGAGGTAGAACTCTGTATATGTAAATGTTGCAATACCCTACCATGTAGCTAGCTCTCTGGATATGGACATTTTGAACTCGTCTGCCATGTTGCTAGCTCTCTGTACACGGATATGTTGGAATGATCTGTCAAGTAGGTAGCTTTTTGAATATGAACATAATGGACTTGACTGCCATGTAACTAGCTCTCAGTATATGAACACTTTGGACTCATCTGCCATGTAGCTTGAACTCTGTATATGGAAATGATGTACTACTCTGCCATGTAGCTAGCTGTCTGTATATGGACATTTTGGATTCCTCTGACATGTAGCTAACTCTCTGGGCATGGATATTTTGGACTGATCTGCATGTGGGATGCTCTCAATATATGGACATTTTAAAAACATCTGCCATGTAGCTAGAACTCGGTATATGGAAATGTTGCACTACCCTGCCATGTAGCTAGTAATCTGTATATAGACAAGTTGGACTAATCTGCCGTGTAGCTAGATGTCTGTATATGAAAATGTTACACAGCCCTTCCATGTAGCTATCTCTCTATGTGGACATTTTGGACTCGTCTGACATGTAGCTAGCTCTCTGTACATGGATATGTTGGACTGATTTTCCAAGAAGGTAGCTCTCTGTTTATGAACATATTGGACTTGTCTGCTTTGTAGGTGGCACTCAGTATATGAACATGTTGGAGTCATTTGCCAGTTAGCTAGTACTCTTTATATGGACATGTTGGAACACTCTGTCATGTAGATAGCTCTCAGTATATTACCATCTAAGAATCATCTGCCATGTAGTTTGAACTCTGTATATGGAAAAGATGCACTACTCTGCCATATAGCCAGCTGATTGTATATGGACATTTTGGATTCATCTGCCATGTACCTAGCTTTTTGTGCATGGATATTTTGAACTGATCTGCCATGTAGGTTTCTCTCAGTATATAGACATGTTGGAGTCATCTGGCATGTAGTTATTACCTTTTTTTATGAACATGTTGGACTACTCTGCCATGTATCTTGCTCTCTGTTCATGGATATGTTGTAATGATCTGCCAAGTAGGTAGCTCTTTGAATATGAACATATTGGACTTGTCTGCCATGTAGCTAGCTACCAGTACATGGACATGTTGGACATATCTGCAATGTAGTTGGCACTCAGTATATGGACAAGTTGGACTCATCTGCCATGTAATTTGCACCGTGTATATGGACATGTTGGACTTAACTACCATGTAGGTAGCTCTCAGTATATGGACACGTTGGACAAATCTGCCATGTAGCTAGAAATTCTTATATGGAAATGTTGCATTACTCTGTCATTTAGCTAGCTGTCTGCATATACACAAGTTGGACTCTTCTGCCTTGTAGCTAGAACTCTGTATATGGAAATTTTGCACTACCCTGCCATGTAGCTAGCTCTCTGTATATGGACATTTTGGACTTGTCTGCAGTGTAGCTAGCTCTCTGTACATGGATATATTGGAATGATCTGTCAAGTAGGTGCTCTCTGTATATGAACATATTGGATTTGTCTGCCATGTAGCTAGCTTTCAGTACATAGACAAGTTGGATTGATCTGTCTTCTAAGTAAAACTCTTTATATGGAAATGTTGCACTACCCTGCCATGTAGCTATCTCTCTGTATATGAACATATTAACTCGTCTTCCATGAAAGTAGCTCTCTGTATATGGACATGTTGGACTCATATGCCTTGTAGCTAGAACTCTGTATATGGAAATGTTGCAATATAGTGCCATGTAGCTAACTCTCTGTACATGCATATGTTGGACTGATCTGCCAAGCAGGTAGCATGTATATATGAACGTATTGGAGTTGTCTGCCATGTATCTAGCAACCAATATGTGGACATGTTGGACACATCTGCAATGTAGCTAGCGCTCAGTATATGGACACGTTGGACTCATCTGCCATGTAAACAGTACCCTGTATATGGACATGTTGTACTTATCTACCATGTAGCTTGCTCTCTGTATATAGACAAGTTGGACTCACCTGCCTTGTAGCTAGAACGCCGTATGTGGAAATGTTGCACTACCTGGCCGTGTAGATAACTCTTTGTATATGGATAATTTGGATTTGTCTGCCATGTAGATAGCTCTCTGTACATGGATATGTTGGACTGATTTTTTAAGTAGGTAGCTCTCTGTATATGAACATCTTGGACTTGTCTGCCATGTTGCTAGCTCTCAGTATATGAACATGTTGGAGTCATTAGCCAGGTAGGTAGTACTCTTTATATGAACATGTTGGACTTTTCTGCCATGTAGATAGCTCTTAGTATATGAACACATAGACTCATCTGTCATGTAGCTTGATCTCTGTATATGGAAATGATGTAGTACACTGCCATGTAGCTAGCTGCCTTTTTTATGGACATTTTGGATTCGTCTGCCATGTAGGTAGCTCTCTGTGCATGGACATTTTGAACTGATCTGCCATGTAGTTTGCTCTCAGTATATGCACATGGTGGAGAGATCTCCCATGTAGTCAGAACTCTGTAGTTGGAAATTTTGCACTACTCTGCCATGTAACTAGATCTCTGCATATAGATAAGTTTGACTCTTCTGCCTGGTAGCTAGAACACTGAATATGGTAATGTTTCATTACCCTGCCTTGTAGCTAGCTGTCTGCATATGGACATTTTGTAGTCGTCTGCCATGCAGCAATATTTCAGTATATGGACATGTTGGACCCATCTGCCATGGAGCTAGCTCACAGAATATGGACATGTTAGACACATCTGCCATGTAGCTAGAACTGTGTATATGGAAAAGTTGCACTACTCTGTCAAGTATCTAGCTCACTGTATATGGACATTTTGGACTCTTCTGACATGTAGCTAGCTCTCTGTACCTAGATATGCTGGATTCATCAGCCAAGGAGGTAACTCTCTTTATATGAATATATTGGAATTGTCTGCCATGTAGCTAGCTCTCAGTATATGGACATGCTGTACTCATTAGCCAGATAGATAGTAGGCTGTATATGGGCATGTTGGACTCATCTGCCATGTACCTTGAACTCTGTATATGGACATGATGCACTACCCTGTCATGTACCTAGCTCGCTGTATATGGACATTTTGGACCTATCTCTTGTAGATAGAATTATGTATATGGAAATGTTGCACTACACTGCCCTGTAGCTTCCTCTCTGTATATGGACATTTTGGACCTATCTATCTTGTAGCTAGAACTCTGTATATGGAAATGATGCACTACTTTGCTATGTAGCTCTCTCTATATATATGGTCATTTTTTAATCACCTGACATGTATCTAGCTCTCTGTGCATGAATATTTTCGACTAATCTGCCATGTAGGTAGCTCTCAATATATGGACATTTGGAAACATCTGCCATGTAGCTAGAACACTGGATATGTAATTGTTGTACTACCCTGCCATGTAGATTGCTCTCTGTATATGGACATTTTAGTTTTGTCTGCCATGTCGCTAGCTCTCAGATTAGGAACATTTTGGATTTGTCTGCCATGTCACTAACTCTCTGTACGTGGATATGTTGGAATGATCTGCCAAGAAGGTAGCTCTCTGTATAGGAACATATTCTACTTGTCAGCCAGGTAGCTAGCTCTCAGTATATGGACATGTTTGACTCCTCTGCCATGTAGCTAGTATCCTGTATATGGACATGTTGGACTACTCTGTTTGTAGCTTCTTCTCAGTATATGGAAACGTTGGACACATCTGTATATGGAAATGTTGCACTACCCTGCTATGTATGTAGCTCTCTGTACATGGACATTTTGGACTCGTATGCTATGTAGTTAGTTCTCTGTACATGGATACATTGGACTGAGCTGTCAAATAGATAGCTATCTGTATATGAACATATTCAACTTGTCTGCCATGTAGCTAACTCTCATTATATGGACATGTTGGACTCATTAGACAGGTAGCTAGTACTTTTTATATGGGTATGTTGGACTATTCTGCCATGTAGCCAGCTCTCAGTATATGAACACTTTGGACTCATCTGACATGTAGCTTGAACTCGGTATATGGAAATGATGCACTACTCTGCCACGTAGCTAGTTCATTGCATATGGACATTGTAGGTTACTCTGACATGTTGCTATCTCTATCTGCATGAATATCTTACACTGATCTGCCAAGTATTAACCTCTCAATATATGGACACGTTGGACCCATCTGCCACCTAGCTACAACTTTGTATATGGAAATGTCGCACTATTCTGCCATGTAGCTAGATCTCTGTATATAGAAAAGTTGAATTCATCTTCCTTGTAGCCAGAACTCTGATTATGGAAATGTTGCACTTCCCTGCTGTGTCTCGTCTGCCATGTCGCTAGCTCTCTGTACATGAATATGTTGGACTCATTAGCCAGGTAGCTAGTACTCTTTATATGGACATGTTGGACTACTGTGCCATATAGCTACAACTCTGTATATGAAAATGTTGCAGTACCCTGCCATGTAGTTAGCTCTCTGTATATGGAAATTTTGGACCTGTGTGCCATGTAGTTAGCTCTCTGTACATGGGTATGTTACCCTAATCTTCCAAGTAGGTAGCTTTCAGTATATGAACATATTGGACATGTTGCAATGTAGCTAGCTCTCAGTATATAGACAAGTTGGACTCATCTGCCTTGTAAGTAGAATTCTGTGTATGGAAATGTTGCACTAACCTGCCATGAAGCTAGCTCTCTGTATTTGGACATTTTGGACTCGTCTGCCAAGAATCTAGCTCTCAGTACATGGATATGTTTGACTGATCTGCCAAATAGGTAGCTCTCTTATATGAACATATTGGAATTGTCTGCCATGTAGCTAGCTCTCAATATATGGACATGTTGGACTCGTCTGCCATGTGGCTAGTACCCTGTAGATGAGCTGATGGACTAATCTGCCATGTAGGTAGATCTCAGTATATGGACAAGTTGGACACATCTGCCATGTATTTAGAACTCTGTATATGGACATGTTGCTCTACTCTGCCATGTAGATAGCTCTCTGTATTTAGACAAGTTGGACTCATCTGCCTTGTATCTAGAACTCTGAATAAGGAGATGTTGCACAACCCTGCCATCTTGGTAGCTCACTGTATATGAATTTATTCCACTTGTCTGACATGTAACAAACTCTCAGTATATGGGCATGTTGGACTCATCTGCCATGTAGCTTGTAACCTGTAAATGTACATGTTGGACTACTCTTCTATGTAGCTAGCTCTCTGTACAGGGAAATGGTGGATTGATCTGCCAAGTAGTTAGCTCTCTGTATAGAAACATGTTGAATTTTTCTGCCATGCAGCTAGCTCTTAGTATATGGACACGTTGAATTCATTAGGCAGGTAGCTAGTACCCTTTACATGGACATGTTGGACAACTCTGCCATGTAGCTAGCTCTCTGTATATAGAAAAGTTGGACTCATTTGCCTTGTAGATAGAACTCTGTATATGGAAATGTTGTACAAACCTGCCATGTAGCTAGCTCTCTATATATGGAAATATTGGACTCGTCTGCATGAAGCTAGCTCTCTATACATGGATATGTTGGACTGATCTGCCAAGTAGTTAGCTGTCTTTATATGAACATGTTGGAATTGTCTGCCATGGAGTTATGTCTCAGGATATGGACATGTTGGACTCACCTGCCATGTTGTTAGTACCCTAAATATGGAACTGTTGGACTGATCTTCCATGTAGGTAGCTCTCAGTAAAAGGACACGATGAACACATCTGCCATGTAGCTAGAACTCTGTATATGGAAATGTTGCACTACTCTGCCGTGTAACTAGGTCTCTCTCTATAGACAAGTTGGACTCATCTGTCTTCCAGCTAGAACTCTGCATAAGGAAATGTTGCACTACCCTGCCATGTTGGTAGCTCTCTGTATATGGACATTTTCAAGTCATCTGTCATGTAGTTAGCTCTCTGTACATGGATATGTTGGAATGATCTGCCAAGTTGGTAGCTCTCTGTATATGAACATATTGGACTTGTCTACCATGTAGGTAGCTCTCAGTATATGGACACGTTGGACCCATTAGCCAGGTAGCTAGTACTCTTTATATGGACATGTTGGAATATTCTGCCATGTAGCTAGCTCTCAGTATATGAACACTTTGGAGTCATCTGCAATGTAGCTTGAACTTTGTATAAGGAAATAATGCATTACTCTTCCATGTAGCTAGTTCTCTACATATGGACATTTTGGAATCCTCTGCAATGTTGCTAGCTCTCTGTTCATGGATATGTTGGACTGATCTTCCATGTAGGTAGCTCTCTGTATATGAACATATTGAACTTGTCTGCCATGTAGCTAGCTCCCAGTATATGGACTTGTTGGACACATCTGCAGTCTAGCTAGCTCTCAGTATATGGAAGTGTTGCACTATTCTGCCATGTAGCTAGATGTCTGTATATAGAGAAGTTAAATTCATCTGCTGGAACTCTGATTATGGAACTAGAACTCTGATTATGGAAATGTTGATCTACCCTGCCGTGTAGCTAGTTCTGTGTATATGGACATGTTGGACTTGTCTGCCATGTAGCTAGCTCTCTGTACATGGATATGTTGGATTGATCTGCCAAGTAGGTAGCTCTCTGTATATGAACACATTGGAATTGTCTGCCATGTAGCTAGCTCTCAGTATATGGACATGTTGGACTTGTCTGCCATGTAGCTAGTATGCTGTATATGGACATGTTGGACTACCCTGCCATGTGGCTAGCTCTCTCTATATAGAGAAGTAGGACTCATCTGCCTTCTAGCTAGAACTCTTTATATGGAAATGTTGCACTTCCCTGCCATGTAGCTTTCTCTCTGTATATAGACATTTTAGACTCCACTGCCATTTAGCTAGTTCTCTTTATATGAACATTTGGGACTCATCTGCCAATTGCTTGAACTCTGTATATGGAAATGATGCACTAATCTGCCATGTATCTTGCTCTCTGTATATGGATATTTTGGACTCCTCTGACATGTTGCTAGCTCTCTTTGCATGGATATTTTGTACTAATCTGCCACGTAGCTTTCTCTCAGTATATGGACATGTTGGACACATCTGCCATGTAGCTAGATCTCTATATATGGAAAAGTTGCACTACTCTGCCATATAGTTAGCTCTCTGTATAAAGACAAGTTGGACTCATCTGCCTTGTAGTTAAAAAAACTGTATATGAAAATGTTGCACAACCCTGCCCAGTAGGCAGCTCTCTGTATATGAACATATTGGATTTCTCTGCCATGTAACTTGCTCTCAGTATATGGACACATTGTACACATCTGCCATGTAGCTAGATCTCTATATATGGAAATCTTGCACTACTCTGCCATATAGTTAGCTCTCTGTATAAAGACAAGTTGGACTCATCTGCCTTGTAGCTATACCCCTCTATATGGAAATGTTGCACTACCCTGCCATGTAGGTAGCTCCCTGTATATGGATATTTTGGACTCTTCTGCCATGTAGCTATCTCTCTGTACATGGATATATTGGACTGATCTGCCAAATAGGTAGCTCTCTGTATATTAACATATTGGACTTGTCTGCCATGTAGCTAGCTCTGAGTATATGGACATGTTGGACTCATTAGTCAGGTAGCTAATACCCTTTATATGGACATGTTGGACTACTCTGCCATGGAACCAGCTTTCTGTATGTAGCCATGTTGGACTCATCTGCCTTGTAGCTAGCCTTGTAAATATACACATGTTGAAATCATCTGCCATGTAGATAACTCTCAGTATATGGATATCTTGGTCTCATCTGCCATGTAGCTAGTACTCTGTATATGGAAATGTTGCATTGCCCTGCCATGTAGCTACCATTCTGTATATAGACAAGTAGGACTCATCTGCCCTGTAGTTAGAACTCTATATATGGAAATGTTGCACTACCCTGCATATAGCTACCTCTCTGTATATGGATATTTTGGACAGATCTGCCATGTATGTAGCTCTCAGTATATGGACATGTTGGACACATCTGCCGTATAGCTCGTAATGTTTATATGGACATGATGGACTATTCAGCCATGTAGCTAGTTCTAAGTATATGAACCCTTTGGACTCAACTCCCTTGTAGCTTGTACTCTGTATAGGGAAATGATGCACTACTCTGCCATGTAGCTAGCTCTCTGTATATGGAAATTTTGGACTTGTCTGACGTGTCACTAGCACTCTGTGAATGGATATTTTGGACAGATCTGCCATGTAGCTAGGTCTCTGTATATGAATATATGGGACTTGTCTTTCATGTAGCTCTCAGTATATGGACTTGTTGGACTCATTTGCCATGCAGCGAGTACCCTATATATGGACATGTTGCAATACTCTGTCATGTAGCTAGCTCTCACTATATGGACACGTTGGACTCATCTGCCATGGAGCTAGAACTCTGTATTTGGAAATGATGCACTTGTCTGCCATGTAGCTAGCTCTCTGTTTATGGACATATAGGACTCGTCTGAATGTAGTTAGCTCTCTGTACATGAATTTGTAGGCTGATATGACATGTAGCTAGCACTATAAATATATACATGTTGAACTCATCTGCCATGTAGATAACACTCAGTATATGATATGTTGGTCTCATCTACCATGTAGCTAGTACTCTTTATAAGGAAAAGTTGCATTACCCTGCCATGTAGCTGCCACTGTGTATATATACAAGTTGGACTCATCTGCCTTGTAGCTAAAACTCTGTATATGGAAATATTGCACTACACTGTCATTTAGCTAGGTCTCTGTGTATGGACGTGTTGGACTCGTCTTCCATGTAGCTAGCTCTCTGTACACGGATATATTGTATTGATTTGCCAAGTAGTTAGCTCTCTGTATATGAACATATTGTATTTATCCGCCATGTAGCTAGCTCTCAATATATGGACATGTTGGACTCATTAGACAGGTCGCTAGTACTCTTTATATGGACATGTTGGACTACTCTGCCATGTACTAGCTCTCAGTATTTGAACACTGTGAACTCATCTGCCATGTAGCTTGAACTGTGTATATGGAAATGTTGCACTACCCTGCCATGTAGCTACCTCTCTGTATATACACAAGTGGGACTGATCTGACTTGTAGCCAGAACTCAGTATATGGATATGTTGCACTATCCAGCCATATAGCAAGTTCCCTGTATATGAACATATTGGACCTGTCTGCCATATAGCTAGCTCTGAGTATATGGACATGTTAGACTCACCTGCCATGTAGTTAGTATCCTGTATATTGTCATACTAGACCACTCTACCATGTAGCTAGCTCTCAGTATATGGACACATTGGACACATCTGCTACGTAGCTAGATTTCCTTATATGGAAATGTTGCACTACCCTGCCATGTAGCTAGCTCTCTGTATATGAACATAGTGGACTTGTCTGCCATATAGCTTCCCTCAGTATATGGACATGTTGGACACATCTGCCATGTAGCTGGAACTCTTTATATGGACATGTTGGACTACTCCGCCATGTAGCTAGCTCTCAATATATAAACCCTTTGGACACATCTGCCACATAGCTAGAACTCTGTGTATGGAAATGATGCACTACTCTGACATTTAGCTAGCTCTCTGTATATAGACAAGTTGGATTCATCTGCCTTGTACCTAGAACTCTGTTCATGGAAATATTGCACTACCCTGCATATAGTTAGCTCTCTGCATATGGACATTTTGGACACATCTGCCATGTAGCTAGCTCTCTGTGCATGGATACTTAGGAATGATTTGCCATGTAGTTAGCTCTCAGTATATGGACACATTGGACACATTTGCCATGTAGCTAGAACTCTGTATATGGAAATGATGCACAACTCCGCCAGGTAGCTAGCTTTCTGTATATAAACAAATTTGACTCATCTGCCTTGTGGCTAGTACGCTGTATATGGACATGTTGGACTACTCTGTCATGTAGCTAGCTCTCAGTATATGGACATGTTGGACACATCTGCCATGTAGTTAGAACTCTATATTTGGAAATGATGCACTAGTCTGCCATATAGCTAGCTCTCTGTATATGAACATTTTGGACTCATCTGACATGAAGCTAGCTCTCTGTAAATGGATTTGTTGGACTGATTTGCCATGTATCTAGCTTTCTGTATATGAACATATTGGACTTGTCTGCCATGTAATGAGCTCTCAGTATATGGAGACCTTGAACACATCTGCTATGTAGCTTGTACTCTGTATATGGACATTTTGGACTACTCTTCCATATAGATAGCACTCAGTATATGGACAAGTTGGCCATATCTGCCATGTAGCTAGAACTCTGTATATGGAAAGGTTGCACTACCCTTCCATGTATCTAGCTGTCTGTATATAGACATTTTGGAATCGTCTGCCATGTAGCTAGAACCCTGTATATGGACATATTGAACTACTCTGCCATGGAGCTTGCTCTCAGTATATGGATATGTTGGACACATCTGCCATGGAGCTAGAACTCTATATATGGAAATGTTGTATTACACTGCTATGTAGCTAGCTCTCTGTAAATAGACAAGTTGGGATCTTCTGCCTTGTAGTTAGAACACTGTATATGGAAATGTTGCACTACCCTGCCATTTAGCTATCTCTCTGTATATGGACATTTTGGCATAGTCTGTCATGTAGCTAGCTATCTGTACGTGCTCATGTTGGACTCATCAGCCTGTAGCCAGATATCTCTGTATGAACATGTTGGACTCATCTGCCATTTAGTTAGTACTCTGTATATGGAAATGTTATATTATTCTACCATAAAGCATGATCTTAGTATATGTATACGTTGGATTCGTCTGACATGTACCTAGAACTCTGTATATGGAAATATTGCACTACTCTTCCATACAGCTAGCTCTCAGTATATAGACAAGTTGGAGTCATCTGCCTTGTAGCTAGAACTCTGTATATGGAAATATTGGACTACCCTGCCATATAACTAGCTCTCTGTATATGGACATTTTGGACTCATCTGCCATGTCCTATCTCTCTCTGTACATGGATATGATGGATTGATCTGCCAAGTATGTAGCTATCTGTATATGAACATATTGGACTTGTCTGCCATGTAGCTAGCTCTCAGTATATGGACACGTTGGACTCATCTGCCATATAGCTAGAACACTGTACATGGAAATGTTGGACTACCGTGCCATGTTGCTAGCTCACTTTATATTGACATTTTGGACTCTTCTGCCATGACGCTAGCTCTCTGTACTTGCATATTTTCAACTGATCTGTCAAGTAGGTAACTCTCTATATATGAACATATCGGACTTGTATGCCACTTAGTTATCTGTCAGGATATGGACATGTTGGATTCATCTGCCATGTAGCTAGAACTCTGTATATGTAAATTTTGCACTACCCTGCCATGTAGCTAGTTCTCAATATATAGACAAGTTGTACTTATCTTCCTTGTAGCTAGTACTCTGTATATGGAAATGAGGCACTACCCTGACATGTACCAAGCTCTCTGTATATAGACATGTTGGACTCATCTGCCGTTTAGCTAGCCCTCTAAAGATACACATGCTGGATTTATCTGGCATGTGGCCAACTCTCAGTATATGGACATGTTGGACTCATCTGCAATGTTGCTAGTACTTTGTATATGGAAATGTTACACTACCCTACCATGTAGCTAGCTGTCTGTATATGAACATTTTGGACTCATCTGCCATGTCCTATCTCTCTCTGTACATGGATATGACAGATTGATCTGCCAAGTATGTAGCTATCTGTATATGAACATATTGGACTTGTCTGCCATGTAGCTAGCTCTCAGAATATGGACG
>NW_006408841.1:2609055-2615066 GCF_000296735.1 Chrysochloris asiatica
CTGATATTTAGCTAGCTCTCTGTACATGGATATGTTGGACTGATCTGCCAAGTAGGTAGCTCTCTGTATATGAACATATTGGACTTGTCTGCCATGTAGTTAGCTCTCAGTATATGGACACGTTAGACACATCTGCCATATAGCTAACTCTGTATATGGAAATGTTGCTCTACACTGCCATGTTTCTAGCTCTCTGTATATAGAAAAGTTGAACTCATCTGCCTTGTAGCTAGAACTCTGTATATGGAAATGTTGCACAACCCTGACATATTATTAGCTCTATGTATATGGACATTTTGGACTCCTCTGCCATATACTTAGATATCTGTATATGGATATGTTGGACTGAT
Organism: Chrysochloris asiatica; assembly: GCF_000296735.1. Taxonomy (NCBI): domain Eukaryota; kingdom Metazoa; phylum Chordata; class Mammalia; order Afrosoricida; family Chrysochloridae; genus Chrysochloris; species Chrysochloris asiatica. The sequence goes on from NW_006408841.1 coordinate 2,609,406, forward strand.
CTGCCAAATAGGTAGCTCTCTGTATATGAACATATTGTACTTGTCTTCCCTGTGGGTTGCTCTCAGTATATGGACATTGTTGGACACATCTGTCATGTACCTAGAATCATGTATATGGAAATGTTGAACTACTCTGCCTTGTATCTAGCTCTCTGTATATAGACAAGTTGGATTCATCTGCCTTGTGACTAGAACTCTGTATAAGGAAATGTTGCACTACCCTGCCATGTGGCTACCTCTCTGTATATGGGCATTTTTCACTCGTCTGCCATGTAGGTACCTCTCTGTACATGGATATGTTGGACTGATATGCCAAGTAGGTAGCTCTCTATATATGAACATATTGGACTTGTCTGCTATGTGGCTAGCTCTCAGTTTATGAACACATTGAACACATCTGCCATGTAGCTAGAACTCTGTGTATGGAAATGCTGCTCAACTCTGCCATGTAACTAGCTCTCTGTGATACCCATGTTGGGTTAATCTGCCTTGTATATAGAACTCTGTATATAGAAATGTTGCATTACCCTTCCATGTAGGTAGCTCTCTGTACATGAATATTTTGGACTTGTCTGCCATGTGGCTAGATCTCAGTATATGGACATGTTGGATGCATCTTCCATGTAATTAGGATGCTGTATATGGACATTATGGACTGCTCTGCCATATAGCATGCTCTCATTGTATGGACACATTGGACACATCTGCCATGTACCTAGGACTCTGTATATGGAAATGTTGCACTACTTGGCATTGTAGCTTGTTGTCTGTATATAGACAAGTTGGATTCAACTGCCTTGTACCTAGAACTCAGTAAATGGAAATGTTTCACTTCCCTTCCATGTAGCCAGCTCTCTGTACATGGGCATTTTGGACTTGCCCGCCATATAGCTAGCTCTCTGTACATGGATATATTACACTGATCTGCAAAGTAGGTATCTCTCTGTATATGAACATATTGGACTTGTCTGCCCTGTAGCTAGCTCTCAGTATATGGACAAGTTGGACACATCTGCCATATAGTTAGAACTCTATATATGGAAGTGTTGCACTACTCTGCATGTAGCTATCTCGCTGTATATAGACAAGTTGGACTCATCCGTCTTGTAGCTAGAACTGTGTATTTGTAAATGTTGCACTACCCTGCCATGAAGCCAGCTCTAAGCAAAGTTATATTTTGGAATCGTCTGCCATGTAGCTAGCTCTCTGTACATGGATATGTTACACTTATCTGTTAAGTAGGTAGCTCTCTGTATAAGAAGATATTGGACTTGTCTTCCATGTAGCTAGCTTTCAGTATATGGACATGTTGGATGCATCTGCCATGTAGTTAGACTGTATATGGAGACTTTGGACTTCTCTGCCATGTAGCTAACTCTCAGTGTATGGAGACGTTGGACACATCTGTCATGTACCTAGAACTCTGTATATGGAAATGTTGCATTACTCTGCCTCATAGCTAGCTCTCTGTATATAGACAAATTGGATTCATCTGCCTTATACCTAGAACTCTGTAAATGTAAATGTTTCACTACCCTACCATGTAGCTAGCTTTCTGTATATGGACATTTTGGACTCGTTGGCCATATAGATAGCTCTCTGTACATGGATATGGTGGACTGATCTGCCAAGTAGGTAGCTCTCTGTATATGAACATATTGGACTTGTCTGCCCTGTGGCTAGGTATCAGTATACGGACACGTTGGACACATCTGTCATATAGCTAGAACTCTGTATATGGAACTGTTGCTCTACACTGCCATGTATCTAACTCTCTGTACATAGACAAGTTGGACTCATCTGCCTTGTAGCTAGATCTCTGTATATGGAAATGTTGCAGTACCCTGCCTTGTGGCTAGCTCTCTGTATATGGACATTTTGGACGCGTGTGTCATGTAGCTAGCTCTCTGTACATGGATATGTTGGACTGATCTGCCAAATATGTAGCTCTCTATATATGAACATATTGGACTTGTCTGCCCTGTAGGAGCCTCTCAGTATATTGACACGTTGGAAACATTTCTCATGTAGCTACTACCCTGAATATGGACATGTTGGTCTTCTCTGCCATGTAGCTACCTCTCAGTACATGGACAACCTGGACACATCTGCCATGTAGCTACTATCCTGAATATGGACATGTTTGACTACTCTGCCATGTAGCTAGCTCTCTGTATATGGACAGTTTGACTCATCTGCCTTTTAGCTAGAACACTGTATATGGAAATGTTGCACTACCCTGCCATGTGACCAATTCTCTGTGTATGGACATTTTGGACTCGTCTACCATGTAGCTAGCTCTCTGTACAAAGATATGTTAGACTAATCTAACTCTCTGTATATGAATATGGACTTGTCTTACATGAAGGTACCTCTCAGTATAGGAACACTGTTGACACATCTGCCATGTAGGTAGAACTCAGTATATGGAAATGTTGCACTACACTGCCATGTAGCTAGCTCTCTGTATATGGAAATTTTGGAATCATCTGCAATGTAGCTAGCTCTCTGTACATGGTTATGTTGGACTGATCAGCTAAGTAGGTAGCTCTCTGTATATGAACATATTGGACATGTCTGCCATGTAGGTTGCTCTCAGTATATGGACAAGTTGGACACATCTGCCATGTAGATAGTACACTGAATATGGACATATTGGACGACTATGCCATGTAGATAGCTCTCAGTTTATGGACATGTTACACACATCTGCCATGTAGCTAGAAATCTGTATATGGAAATTTTGCACTCCCCTGCCCTGTAGTTTGTTCTCTATATATAGACAAATTGGACTCATCTGCCTTGTAGCTAGAACTCTTAATATGGAAATGTTGCACTACTCTGCCTTATAGCTAGCTCTCTGTATATAGTCAAGTTGCATTCATCTGCCTTGTAGCTAAAGCTCTGTATGTAGAAAAGTTTCACTACCCTGCCATGTAGCTAGCTCTCTGTACATGGATATGTTGGAGTGGTCTGCTAAGTAGGTAATTCTCTTTATATGAACATATTGTACTTGTTTTCCCTGTAGCTAGCTCTCAGTATATGGACACATTGGACACATCAACCATGTAACTAGAATGCTGTATATGGAAATGTTGCTCAACTCTGCCATGTAGCTAGCTCTCTGTATATAGACAAGTTGGACTCATCTGCCTTGTAGCTAGAACTCTGTATTTGGAAATGTTGCACTACCCTGCCATGTAGCTAGCTCTCTGTATATGGACCTTTTGTACTCGTCTGACATATAGCTAGCTCTCTGTACATGGATATGTTGGAATGATCTACCAAGTAGGTAGCTCCCTGTATATGAACATATTTAACTTGTCTGCCCTATTGGTGGCTCTCAGTATATGGACACATTCTACACATCTGCCATGTAGCTACAACTCTGTATATGGAAATGTTGCACTACCCTGCCATGAATCTAGCTCTCTGTATATGAACATTTTGAAATCGTTTGCAATGTATCTAGCCTTCTGTACATGGATATGTTGCACTGCTCTGTCAAGTAGGTAGCTCTCTGTATATGAACCTATTGGACTTGTCTGCCCTGTAAGTGGCTCACAGTATATGTACATGTTGAACACATCTGCCGTTTAGCTACTACCCAGAATATGGACATGTTGGACTACTCAGGCATGTAGCTACCTCTCAGTATATGGTCACATTGGACACATCTGCCAGCTTGCTACAACTTTGTATATGTAAATGTTGCACTACTTTGCCATGTAGCTAGCTCTCTGTATATGGACATTTTGGACTCATCTGACTTGTAGCTAGAACTCTGTATATGGAAATGTTGCACTACCCTGCCATGTGGCCAAGTCTCTGTATATTGACATTTTGGTCTCGTCTGCCATGTAGCTCTCTGTACATGGATATGTTGGACTGATCAGACAACTATGTAGCTCTCTATATGAATATTTGAGACTTGCCTGCCGTGAAGGTAGCTCTCAGTATATAAATGCTGTTGATACATCTGCCATGTAGCTAGAACTTAGTATATGGAAATGATGCACTACCCTGCCATGTAGCTAGCTCTTTATATATGGGCATTTTGGAATCCTCTGCAATGTAGCTGGCTCTCTTTACATGGGTATGTGGGACTGATCTGCCAAGTAGGTAGCTCTATCTATGTGAACATATTGGACTTGTCTGCCATGTAAGTGGCTCTCAAAATATGGACAAGTTGGACACATCTTCCATGTACATAGTACCCTGAATATGGACACGTTGGACTACGCAGCCATGTAGCGAGCTCTAAGTATATGGACACATTGGACACATCTGCCATGTAGCTAGAAATCTGTATATGGAAATGTTGCATTAACCTGCCATGTATTTTGATCTCTATATATAGACAAGTTGAACTCATCTGCCCTGTAGCTAGAAATCTGTATATGGAAATGTTGCACTACCCTGCCATGTAGCTAGGTCCCTGTATGTGAACAAGTTGGACTCATCTGCCTTCTAGCTAGAACACTGTATATGGAAAAGTTGCACTACCCTGCCATTTGGCCAACTCTCTGTATATGGACATTTTGGACTCATCTGCCATGTAGCTAGCTCTCTGTACGTGGACATATTGGACTGACCAGACAAGTATGTAGCTATCTGTATATGAATATATGGGACTTTTCTGCCATATAGATACCTCTCAGTATATGAACACCGTTGACATATCGGCCATGTAGCTAAAACTCAGTATATGGAAATGTTGCACTACCCTGCCATGTGACTAGCTCTCTGTATATGGACATTTTGGACTCGACTGTCATGTAGCTAGCTCTCTGTACATGGATATGTTCTACTCATCTGCCAAGTAGATAGCTCTCTGTATATGAACATATTGGACTTGTCTGCCTTGTAGGTGGCTCTAAGTATATGGACATGTTGGACACATCTGCCCTGTAGCTACTACCCTGAATATGGACATCTGGGACTCCTCTTCCATGTAGTTAGTTCTCAGTATATGGACACATTATACACATCTGTCATGTTGCGAGAACTCTGTACATGGAAATATTGTCCTACTCTGCAATGTAGCTTGCTCTCTGTACAGAGACTAGATGGACTCATCTGCCTTGTAGCTAGATCTCTGTATATGGATATACTGCAATACCCTTCCATGTGGCCAACTCTCTGTATATGGACATGTTGGACTACTCTGCCATACAGCTAGCTCTCTGTACATGGATATGATGGACTGATCAGAAAAGCATGTAGCTCTCCGTATATGAATATATGAGACTTGTCTGCATGTAGGTAGTTCTCAGTATATGGATAGCTTTGACACATCTGCCGTGTAGCTAGTACACTGTGTATGGAAATGTTGCACTACACTGCCATGCAGCTAGCTCTCTGTATATGGACATTTTGGGTGCGTCTGGCATGTAGCTAGCTCTCTGTACATGGATATGTTGGACTGATCTGCGAAGTAGGTAGCTCTCTGTATATGAACATATTGGACTTGTCTACCATGTAGTTAGCTCTCAGTATGTAGACATGTTGGACTCATCTGGCATGTAGCCAGCTCTCTGTACATGGATTTGTTGAACGCATCTGCCTTGTAGGTAACTCTATATCATCATATTGGACTTGTCTGCCATTTACCTAGTTCTCAATATATGGACATGATCAACTCATCTGCCATGGGGGTAG
>NW_006408841.1:2615426-2620502 GCF_000296735.1 Chrysochloris asiatica
AATCATCTGCCTTATAGCTGGAACTCTGTATATGGAATAGTTGCACTACCCTGCCATGTAGCTAGATCTTTGTATATGAACATTTTGGACTCGTCTGCCATGTAGCTAGCTCTCTGTACTTATCTGGCAAGTAGGTAGCTCTCTGTATATGAACATATTGGACTTGTCTGCCATGTAGGTGGGTCTCTGTAGTATATGGACAGATGTGACACATCTGCCATGTATTTAGCACCTTGAATATGCACATTTTAGACTACTCTGCCATGTAGCTAGCACTCAGTATATGGACACGATGGACACATCTGCCATGAAGCTAGAACTCTGTATATGGAAAAAGTTGCATTACTCTGCCATGTAGCTAACTCTCTGTATATAGACAAATTGGACTTATCTGCCTTGTAGCTAGAACTGTGTATTTGGAAATATTGCACTACCATGCCATGTAGGTAGCTCTCTGTACGTGGATATTACGGACTTCTCTGCCATGTAGCTAGATTTCAGTATATGGACATGTTGGACGCATCTGCCAGGTAGTTAGAACGCTGTATATGGACATTATGGACTGTTCTGCCATGTAGCAAGCTCTCAGTGAATAAACACGTTGAACACATTTGCCATGTACCTAGAACTCTGTATATGGAAATGTTGCACTACTCTGCCTTGTAGCTAGTTGTCTGTAGATAGACAAGTTGGACTCATCTGCCTTTTACCTAGAACTCTGTAAATGGAAATGTTTCACTTCCCTGCCATGTAGCTTGTTGTTGTTGTTGTTATGTGCTGTGGAGTCGATTTTGACTCATAGAGACCATACACAGGGTTTCCGAGGCTGTAAATCTCTACGGAGCAGAACGCCTCATCTTTCTCCCACGGAACACTGGTAGTTTCGAACTGCTGACCTTGCGGCTCACAGCCTGATTCATAACCACTACAGTATGTAGCTAGCTCTCTGTATATGGACATTTTGGTCTCTTCTGCCATATAGCTAGCTCTCTATATATGGATATGTTACACTGATATTCCAAGTAGTTATCTCTTTGTATACGAACATATTGGACTTGTCTGCCCTGTAGGTAGCTCTCAGTATATGGACAAGTTGGACACATCTGCCATGTAGCTAGAACTCTGTATATGGAAATGTTGCAATATTCTGCCATGTAGCTAGCTCTCTGTATATAGACAAGTTGGACTCATCTGCCTTGTGACTAGAACCCTGTATATGGACATGTTGTACTACACTGCCATGTGGCTGGATCTCTGTATATGGAAATTTTGCACTCATCTGCCATGTATCTAACTCTGTGAACATGGATATGATGGACTGATCTGCCAAGTAGGTAGCTCTCTTTATATGAACATATTGGACTTGTCTGCCCTGTTGGTGGCTCTCAGTATATGGACACGTTGGACACATCTGCCATGCAGCTAGAATTCTGTGTATGGAAATGTTGAACTACTCTGCCATGTGGCGAGCACTCTGTATATAGACAAGATGGACTCATCTGCCTTGTAGCTAGAACTCTGTATATAGAAATATTGCACTTCCCTGCCATGGGGCTAACTCTCTGTATGTGGACATTTTGGACTCATGTGCAATTTAGGTAGCTCTCTGTACAGGGTTATGCTGCACTGATCTGCAAAGTAGGTAGCTCTCTATATATGAACATATTGGACATGTTTGCTATGTTGCTAGCTCTCAGTATATGGACACGTTGGAAACCTCTGCCATGTAGCTAGATCTCTGTATATGGAAAAGTTGCAAAACCTTGGCACATAGCTCGCTTTATTATATAGATATTTTGGACTCGTCTGCCATATAACTAGCTCCTGTACATGGATATGTTGGACTGATTTGCCAAGTAGGTAGCTCTCTGTATATGAAAATACTAGACTTGTGTGCCATGTCGGTTGCTCTCAGTATATGGACACGTTGGACACATCTGTCAAGTAACTACTACCCTGAATAAGGACACGTTGGAAATATATGCCATATAGGTAGAACTCTGTATATGGAAATGTGGCACTACTCTGTCATGTAGCTAGCTTTCTGTATATATACATTTTGGACTTGTCTGCCATGAAACTATCTCTCTGTACATGGATTTGTTGAACTCATCTGCCACGTAGGTAACTCTCTTTATATGATCATATTGGACTTGTCTGCCATGTAGCTATCTCTCAATATATGGACATGTTGAACTCATTTGCCATGGAGCTAGTATCCTGTATATGGAGAAGTTGGACTGCTCTGCCATGTAGCTTGCTCTCAGTGTATGGACACGTTGGATACATCTGCCATGTACCTAGAACACTGTATATGGAAATGTTGCACTACCCTGCCATGTAGCTAGCTCTCTGTATATAGACAAGTTGGACTCATTTACCTTGAACCTAACCTTCTAAATATACACATGCTGGGCTCATCTGCCATGAACTTAACTCTCAGTATATGAACATGTTGGACTCATCTGTCATGTTGCTATTACTCTGTGTATGTAAATGTTCCACTCCTCTACCATGTTGCTAGCTCTCTGTATATAGACAAGTTGGACTCATCTGCCTTATAGCTAGAACTCTGTATATGGAAATGTTGCACTACACTGCCATGTAGCTAACTCTCTGTATATGGACATTTTGAACGCCTCTGCCATGTAGTTAGGTCTCTGTACATGGATATGATGGACTGATCTGTGAAGTTGGTAGCTCTCTGTATATGAACATATTGGACTTGTCTGCCATTTACATGGCTCTCAGTATATTGATACATTAGACACATCTACCATGTATCTAGTATCCTGATTATGTACATGTTGGACTACTCGGCCATGTAGCTAATTCTCAGTAAATGGACATGATGGACACATCTGCCATGAAGCTAGAACTCTGTATATGGTAAATGTTGCAATCCTCTGCAATGTAGGTAACTCTCTATATATAGACAAGTTGGACTCATCTGCCTTATAGCTAGAACTCTGTATATGGAAATATTGCACTATCCTGCCATGTAGCAATCTCTCTGTATATGGACATTTTGGACTCATCTGCCATGTAGCTCGCTCTCTGTACAAGGATGAGTTGGACTGATCTGACAAGTAGGAAGCTCTCTGTATATTAACATATTGGGCTTGTCTGCCATGTAGATAGCTCTCAGTACATGGACACTTTGGACTCATCTGCCATGTAGCTTGAACTCTGTATATGGAAAAGATGTTCTACTCTGCCATGTACTTAGTACTCTCTATTTGGACATTTTGAACTCGTCTGACATGTTATGAGCTCTCTGTGATTGCATATTTTGGACTGATCTGCCATGTAGCTAGCTCTCTGTATATGAACATATTGGACTTGTTTGCCATGTAGTTAGCTCTCAGTATGTGCATATGTTGGACTCATCTGCCATGTAGCTAGCTCTCTGAACATGGATTTGTTGATCTCATCTGCCTCATAGGTCACTCTCTTTATATGATCATATTGGACTTGTCTGCCATGTAGCTAGCTCTCAATATATGGCCATGTTGGACTCATATGCCAGGGAGCTAAAATCATTTATATGGACAAGTTGGACTACAGGACCATGTAAGTAGCTCTCAGTAAATAGACATGATGGACACATCTGCAATGTAGCTAGAACTCTGTATATGGAAATGTTGCAATACTCTGCCATGTAGCTAACTCTCTGTATATAGACAAGTTGAGTTCATCTGCCTTGTAGCCAGAACTCTATATATGGAAATATTGCACTACCGTGCCATGTAGCTAGCTCTCTGTATATGGACATTATCGACTTGTCTGCCATGTAGCTAGCATTCTGTACATGCATATGATGGACTGATCTGCCAAGTGGGTAGCTCTCTGTATATGAACATATTGGACTTGTCTGCCATGTAGCTACCTCTCATTTATGGACACTTTGGACATATCTGCCCTGTGGCTAGAACTCTTAATATGGAAATGTTGCACTACTCTGCCATGTACCTAGCTCTCTATATATAGACATGTTTAACTTATCTGCTTTAACTAGACCTCTGTATATGGAAATGTTAAACTAACCTGTCATGTAGCTAGCTTTCTGCATATATACATTTTGGACACGTCTGCCATATAGCTAGATCTCTGTACATGGATATGTTGGACTGATCTGCTAAGTAGGTAGCTCTCTGTATATTAACATATTGGACTTGTCTGCCATGTAGGTAGCTCTCAGTATATGGATACTTTGGATTCATCTGCCATGTTGCTTGAACTCTTATATGGAAATGTTGTACTATTCTGCCATGTACCTAGCTCTCTGTATTTGGACATTTTGGACTCGTGTGACATGTCACAAGCACTCTGTGAATGGATATTTTGGACTGGTCTGCCATGCAGCTAGCTCTCTGTATATGAACATATTGGACTGATCTGCCATGTAGGTAGCTCTCTGTACATGGATATGTTGGACTGATCTGCAAATTGGCTAGCGCTCTGTATATGAGCATATTGGGCTTGTTTGCGATGTAGTTAACTCTCAGTATGTGGACATACTGGATTCATCTGCCATGTAGCTCTCTGTATATGAATATATTGGACTTGGCTGACATGTAGATGGTCCTCAGAATATGGACACGTTGGACACATCTGCCATGTAGCTAATATCCTGAATATGGACATGTTGGACCTCTCGTCCATTTAGCTAGCTCTCAGTAAATGAACAGGATGGACACATCTGCCATGTAACTAAAACTCTCTATATCGAAATGTTTGCATTTTGGACTTGTCTGACATGTAGCTAGCCATGTAACTAGAACTCTCTATATCGAAATGTGGACATTTTGGACTTGTCTGACATGTAGCTAGCTTTCTGTACATGGATATGTTGGACTGATTTGCCAAGTAGGCAGCTCTCTGTATATGAACATATTGGACTTGTCTGACATTTAGCAACCTCTCATTTATGAACACTTTGGACACATCTGCCATGTAGCTAGAACTCTTAATATGGAAATGTTGCCCTACTCTGCCATGTACCTAGCTTTCTGTATATAGACAAGTTGGACTCATCTGCCTTGAAGCTAGAACTCTGTACATGGAAATGTTGCA
>NW_006408841.1:2621427-2622629 GCF_000296735.1 Chrysochloris asiatica
AGCCTCATCTTTCTCCCGCGGAGCGGCTGGTAGTTTCGAACCGCTGACCTTATGGTTCGCAGCCCGATTCGTAACCACTATGCTACCAGAGCTCCTTAGCTCCCTGTATATGAACATATTGGACTTATCTGCCATATAGGTAACTCTCAATATACGGACAGCTTTGACATATCTGCCATGTAGCTAGAACTAAGTATATGGATGTGTTGCACTACCCTGTCATGTAGCTAGCTTTCTGTATATGGATATTTTGGACGCCTCTGCTATGTTGCTAGCTCTCTATACATGTATATTTTGGACTAATCTGCCATGTAGCTATCTCTCTGTATATGAACGTATTGGACTTGTCTGCCATGTAGTTAGCTCTCAGTATGTGGTCATGTTGAACTCATCTGCCATGTAGCTATCTCTCTGTACATGGATTTGTTGAACTCATCTGCCTCATAGGTAACTCTCTTTATATGATCATATTGGACTTGTCTGCAATGTAGCTAGCTCTCAATATATGGACACGTTGGATTCATCTGCCATGGAGCTAGTATCCTTTATATGGACAAGTTGGACTACATGCCTATTTAGCTAGCTCTCAGTAAATGGGCACGATGGACACATCTGCTATGTAGCTAGAACTCTGTATATGGAAATGTTGCAATACTGTGCCATGTAGTTAACTGTCTGTATGTATACAAGTTGGGTTCATCTGCCTTGTAGCTAGAACTCTGTATATGGAAATATTGCAGTACCCTGCCATTTAGCTAGCTGTCTGTATATGGACATTATGGGCATGTCTGCCATGTAGCTAGCTCTCTGTAAATGGATATGTTGGACTGATCTGCCACGTGGGTAGCTCTCTGTATATGAACATATTGGGCTTGTCTGCCATGTAGCTACTTCTCATTTATGGGCACTTTGGACATATCTGCCATGTGGTGAGAACTCTTAATATGGAAATGTTGCACTACTCTGTCATGTACCTAGCTCTCTCTATATAGACAAATTGAACTCATCTGCCTTTTAGCTAGAACTCTGTATATGGAAATGTTGCACTACCCTGCCATGTAGCTAGCTTTCTGGATATATACATTTTGGATTCGTCTGCCATGTAGCTAGCTCTCTGTACATGGATTTGTTGGACTGATCTGCCAAGTAGGTAGCTCTCTGTATATGAACATATTGGACTTGTCTGCCATGTAGGTAGCTCT
>NW_006408841.1:2624049-2625181 GCF_000296735.1 Chrysochloris asiatica
ACATGTTAGATTACTCTGCCATGTAGCTAGCTCTCAGTATATGCACATGTTGGACACATCTGTAATGTAGCTTGAACTTTGCATATAGATAAGTTGGACTCATCTGCCTTATAGCTAGAACTCTGTATTTGGAAATGTTGCACTACCGTGCCATGTCGCTAGCTCTCTGCATATGGACATTGTGTACTCGTCTGCCATGTAGCAAGCTCTCTGTACATGGATATTTCGTACTGATCTGCCAAGTAGGTAGCTCTCTGTATATGAACATATTGGACTTGTCTGCCATGTAGGTAGCTCTCAATATATGGACAGCTTTTACACATTTGCCATGCAGCTAGAACTCTGTATATGAAAATGTTGCACTACACAGCCATGTTGCTAGCTCTCTGCCTATGGACATTTTGGACTCGTCTGCCATGTAGCTATCTTTCTGTACATGCATATGTTGGACTGATCAGAGAAGTAGGTAGCTTTCTGTATATGAACATATTGGACTTGTCTCCCATATATGTGTCTCTCAGTATTTTGACACATTGGACTAATCTGCCATGTAGCTAGTATCCTGAATATGTATATGTTCGACTACTCTGCCATCTAGCTATCTCTCTGTATATAGACAAGTTGAACTCATCTGCTTTGTAGCTAGATCTCTTTATATGGAAATATTGCACTACACTGCCATGTCACTAGCTCTCTGTAGATGGACATTTTGGACTAGTCTGCTATATAACTAGCTCTCTGAACATGGATATGTTGGACTGATCAGCCAAGTAGGTAGCTCTTTGTATATGAAAATATTGGCCTTTTCTGCCATGTGGTGGCTCTCGGTATATTAACACATTTGACAGATCTGCCATGTAGCTAGATCTCTGTATATGAAAAAGTGGCAATAACCTTCCATGTAGCTAGCTCTCTGTACATGGACATTTTGGACTCATCTGTCATGTAGCTAACTCTCTGTATATGGATATTTTGGACTCGTCCACCATGTAGCTAGCTGTTTGTACATGTATATGTTGGGCTGATCTGCCAAGTAGGTAGCTCTCTGTATATTAACATATTGCACTTGTCTACCATGTAGCTAGGTCTAAGTATATGGACACATTGGACACATCTGTCATGTAGCTAGAAC
>NW_006408841.1:2627846-2630150 GCF_000296735.1 Chrysochloris asiatica
CGTTTAACACATCTGCCATGTACCTAGACCTCTTTATATGGAAATGTTGCACTACTCTGCCTTGTAGGTAGCTCTCTTTATATGAACATATTGGACTTGTCTGCCATGTAGCTAGCTCTCAGTATATGGACATGTTGGACTCATCTGCCATGTAGCTAGCACCCTGTATATGGACATGTTGGACTACTCTGCCATTTTAGCTCTCAGTATATGGACATGTTGGACTCATATGCCTTGTAGCTCATAATCTGTTTATGGACATGTTGGACTACTCTGCAAATAGCTAGCTCTCTGTATATGGACATTTTGAACTCGTCTTCTATGTAGCTATCTCTATGTACATGAATATGTGGACTGATCTGCCAAGTAGGTAGCTCTCTGTGTATGAACATATAGGACTTGTCTGCCATGTACTTAGCTCTCAGTATACAGACATGTTAGACTCATCTGCCTTGTAGCTCATCATCTGTTTATGGACATGTTGGACTACTCTGCAAAGTAGCTAGCTCTCTATATATGGACATTTTGAACTCGTCTGCCATGTAGCTATTTCTCTGTAAATGAATATGTGGACTGATCTGCTAAGTAGGTAGCTCTCTGTATATGAACATATTGAACTTTTCTGCCATGTAGTTAGCTCTCAGTATACGGACATGTTGGACTCATCTGCCATGTAGCTAGTACTCTGTATATATACAAGTTGGACTATCTGCCTTGTAACTAGAACATTGTATATGTAAATGTTGCACTACTCTGCCATGTAGCTAGCTCTCTGTATATAGACTAGTTGGACTCAACTGCCGTGTAGCTACAAGTCTGTATATGGAAATAATGCACTAGTCAGACATATAGCTAACTCTATGTATATGGACATTTTGGACTCGTCTTACATGTTGCTGACTCTCTCTACATGGATATGTTGGACTTTATTTGAACATATTGGACTTATGTGTCATGTAACTAGCTCTCTGTATATGGACATGGTGGATACATCTGCTATGTATCTAGTACCCTGTATATGGACATGTTGCACAGATCTGCCAAGTAGCTAGCTCTCAGTTTATAGACAAGTTGGACTCATCTGCCTTGTGACTAGAACTCTGTATATGGAAATGTTGCACTACCCTGCCATGTGGCTAGCTCCCTGTATATGGACATTTTGGACTCGTCTGCTATGAATCGCGCTCGTTGTATGTGGATATGTTGGACTGATCTGCCAAGAAGTTAACCCTCTATATATGAACATATTGGACTTGTGTCTCATATAGCTAGCTGGTCGTATATGGACATGTTGGACACATCTGCCATGTAGCTTGAACTCTGTATATAGAAATGCTGCACTACTCTGCCATGAAGTTAGCTCTCTGTATATACACAAGTTGGACTAATCTGCCTTGTAGATAGAACTCTGTATATAGAAATGTTTCACTCGCCTGCCATGTAGGTAGCTCTGTGTACATAGATATTTTGGACTGATCTGCCATGTAGGTAGCTGTCAGTATATGGACAGGTTGGACTCATCTGCCATGTAACTACAACTCTATGTATGGATATGTTGCTCTACACTGCCATGTATCTATCTCTCTAAATATAGACAAGTTGGCCTCATCTGCCTTGTAGCTAGAACTGTGTATATGTAGCTAGCTCTCAGTACATGGATATGTTGGACTGATCTGCCAAGTAGGTATCTCCCTCTATATGAAAATATTGGACTTGTCAGCCCTGTAGGTGGCTCTCAGTATATGGATACGTTGGACACATCTGCCATGTTCCAACTACCCTGTATATGGACATGTTGAACTACTCTGCCATGTAGCTAGCTCTTAGTCTATGGACACGTAGGATATATCTACCATGTAGCTAGAACTCTGTATATGGAAATGTTGCACTACTCTGACATGTGGCTAGCTCTCTGTACATAGACAAGTTGGACTAATCTGCCTTGTGACTAGAAATCTGTATATGGAAATGATGCACTACCCTGCCATGTGGCTAGCTCTCTGTATGTGGACATTTGGACTCGTCAGCCATGTAGTAGCTCTCTGTATATGGATATGATGGACTGATCTGCCATGTAGGTAGCTCTCTATATATGAACATATTGTACTTGTCTGCCCTGTAGGTGGCTCACTGTATATGGACACATTGGACACATCTTTCATGTAACTACTACCCTGAATACGGACAAGTTGAACTACTGTGCCATGTAGCGAGCTCTCTGTAAATGGACATTTTGGACTCGTCTGTCATGTAGCTAGCTCTCTGTACATGGATATTTTGGACTGAACTGCCAAGTAAATAGAT
>NW_006408841.1:2631786-2633054 GCF_000296735.1 Chrysochloris asiatica
TGGACTGATCTGCCAAGTAGGTAGCTCTCTATATATGAACATAATGGACTTGTCTGCCATGTAGCTGTCTCTCAGTATTTGGACACATGGGACACATCTGCCATATAGATATAACTCTATATATGGAAGTGTTGCACTACTCTGGCATGTAGCTATCTCACAGTATATAGACAAGTTCGACTCATCTGTATGTAGCTAGAACTCTGTATATGGAAATGTTACACTACCCTGCCATATAGCAAGCTCTCTGTATATGGGTAAGTAGGACTGATATGCCAAGTAGTTAGCTCTCTGTGTATGAACATATTGGACATGCCTGAGCTGTAGCTAGCTCTCAGTACATGCACACGTTGGACACATCTATCATGAAGCTAGAACTCTGTATATGGAAATGTTGCTCTACACTGCCATGTAGGTAGCTCTCTGTATATAGACAGGTTGGAATCATCTGTCTTGTAGCTAGAAAATTGTTTATGGAAATGTTACACATCCCTGCCATGTTGCTAGCTCTATGTATATGGACATTTTGGACTCGTCTACCATGTAGCTAGCTCTCTGTATATAGACAATTTAGACTTATCTGCCTTGTACCTAGTACACTGTATATGGACATGTTGGACTACTCTGTCATGTAGCTAGCTCTCAGTAGATGGACACATTGGACACATCTGCTGTATAGCTAGAACTGTGTATTTGGAAATGATGCACTAGTCTGCCATGTAGCCAGCTCTCTGTATATGGACCTTTTGGACTTGTCTGACATGTAGCTAGCTCTCTGTACATAGATTTGTTGGACTATATTGCCATGTAGCTAACTCTTTGTATTTGAACATGTTGTATTTGTCTGCATGTAGTTAGCTCTCAGTATATGGACAAGTTAGACTTATCTGCCTTGTACCTAGTACACTGTATATGGACATGTTGGACTACTCTGTCATGTAGCTAGCTCTCAGTACATGGACACATTGCACACATCTGCCATGTAGCTAGAACTCTGTATATGGAAATGTTGCACTACCCTGCCATGTAGCTAGCTTTCTGTATATGAACATATTGGACTTCTCTGCCATGTAGCTAGCTATCAGTATATGAACATGTTGGAGTCATCTGCCATGTAGCTAGAATTCTGTATATGGAAATGTTGCACTACCCTGCCATGTAGTTACCTCTGTATATATAGACAAGTTGGATGCATCTTCCTTGTAGATAGAACTCTTTATATGGAAATGTTGCATTACCCTGCCATTTAGTTACCTCTCTGTATATGG
>NW_006408841.1:2635169-2637211 GCF_000296735.1 Chrysochloris asiatica
CCATGAGGCTAGCTCTCTGTATATGGACATTTTGGACTCGTCTGCCATGTAGCTAGCTCTCTGTACATGGATATGTTGGACTGATCTGCTAAGAAGGTATCCCTCTACATATGATCATATTGGACTTGTCTGCCATGTGGGTAGCTCTCAGTTTATGGACACATTGGACATATCTGTCATGTAGCTACAACTCTTTATATGGAAATGCTGCACTTCCCTGCCATGTAGGTAGCTCTCTGTAAATACACAAGTTGGATTAATCTGGTTGTATATATAAGTCTTTATATAGAAATGTTGCAGTACCCTGCCATATAGGTAGTTCTTTGTATATGGACATTTTGGACTCGACTGCCATGTAGCTACCTCTCTATACATGGATATTTTGGACTGATCTGCCAACTTGGTAGCTCTCAGTATATGGATAGGGTGGACACATCTACCATGTAGCTAGAACTCTTTATATGGAAATGTTGCATACCTCTGCCATGTTGCTAGCTCTCTTTATATAGACAAGATGGACTCATCTACCTTGTAGCTAGAACTCTGTATATGGAAATGTTGCACTACCCTGCCATGTAGTTTGTTCTCTATATATAGACAAGTTGGACTCATCTGCCTTGAAGCTAGAACTCTGCATATGGAAATGTTTCAATACCCTGCTATGTAGCTAGCTCTCTGTTTATGGACCTTTTGAACTCGTCTGCCATATAGCTAGCTCTCTGTACATGGATATGTTGGAGTTATCTGCCAAGTAGGTAACTCTCTGTATATGAACATATTGGACTTGTTTCAATGTAGCTAGCTCTCAATATATAGACACATTGAACAACTCTGCCATGTAACTAAAACGCTGTTTATGGAAATGTTGCTCTACACTGCCATATAGCTAGCTCTCTGTATATAGACAAGTTGGACACATCTGCCTTTTGACTAGAACTCTGTATATGGAAATGATGCACTACCTTACCATGTGCCTATGTCAATGTATATGGACATTTTGGACTCATCTGCCATGGAGCTAACTCTCTGTACATGGATAAGTTGGACTGATCTACCAATTAGGTTGCTCTCTGTATATGAGCATATTGGACTTTTCTGCCCTGTGGGTGGCTCTCCATATATGGACACATTGGACACATCTGTCATGTGGCTACTTCCCTGAATATGGACATGTTGGACTACTGTGCCATGAAGCTAGCTCTCGGTACATGGACACGTTGGACACATCTGCCATGTAGCTAGAACTCTGTATATGGATATGTTGCATTCCTCTTCCATGTAGCTAGCTCTCTTTATATAGACAAGATGGACTCATGTGTATATGGGCATTTTAGATTCGTCTGCATTGTAGACTAGCTCTCTGTATATATGCATTTTAGACTCGTCTGCATTGTAGCTAGCTCTCTGTACATGGATATGTTGGACTCTTCTGCCAAGTAGGTACCTCTCTGTTTATGAATGTATTGCACTTGTCTGCCATGCAGCTAGCTATCAGTATATGGACACGTTGGTAACATTTGCTATGTCGCTAGAACTCTGTATATGGAAATGTACTACGCTGCCATGTCGATATCTCTCTGTATATAGACAAGTTGGACTCATCTGCCTTGTAGCTAGAAGTCTGTATATGGAAATGTTGCACTACTCTGCAATGTAGCTAGCTTTCTGTACATATACAAGTTGGACTCATCTGCCTTGTAGCTATAACTCTGTATTTGGAAATGTTGTACTACCCTGCCATGTGGCTAAATCTCTGTATATGGACATGTTGGACTACTCTGCCATACAGCTAGCTTTCCGTACATGGATATGTTGGACTGATCAGACAAGTGTGTCGCTCTCTGTATGTGAATATGTGGGACTTGACTGCATGTAGGTAGCTGTTAGTATATGAACACCTTTGACACATCTCCCATGTAACTAGCTCTCTGTATATGGACATTTTGGACTCGTCTGCCATGTAGCTAGCTCTCTTTACATGGATATTTTGGAGTGATATGTCATGTAGGTAGCTCTCAATATATGGACAGGTTGGACTAATG
>NW_006408841.1:2637311-2638018 GCF_000296735.1 Chrysochloris asiatica
TCTCTTTACATGGATATTTTGGAGTGATATGTCATGTAGGTAGCTCTCAATATATGGACAGGTTGGACTAATGTGCCATGTAGCTAGTTCTCAGTATATGGACACATTGGACACATCTGCCATCTTGCTAGAAATCTGTATATGAAAATGTTGCCCTACCCTGCCATGTGGCTAGTTCTCTTTATATGAACATTTTGGCTTCATCTGCCATGTAGCTTGATCTCTGTACATGGATATGTTGGACTGATCTGCCAAGTAGGTAGATCTCTATATATGAACATATTGGACTTGTCTGCCCTGTAGGTGGCTCTCCGTATATGGACATGTTGGATACATCTGTCATGTAGCTACTACCCTGAATATGGACATGTTGGACTACTCTGCCATGTAGCTAGCTCTCAGTACATGGACATGTTGGACACATCTGCCATGTAGGTAGCTCTCCGTATATGTACACATTGGACACATCTACCAGGTAGCTAAGACCCTTTATATGGAAATATTGGACCACAAGGCCATGCAGCTAGCTCTCTGTATATGCACATTTTGGAATCCTCCTTCTTGTAGCTAGCTCTCTGTACATGGATATGTTTGGCTGATCTGCCAAGCAGGTGTTGTTGTTGTCAGGTGCCATCAAGTCGGAACCGACTCATAGCGACCCCATGCACAGCAGAACGAAACAATGTCCGATCCTGGGCCAACCTCAC
>NW_006408841.1:2638599-2643833 GCF_000296735.1 Chrysochloris asiatica
AATGTTGTTTATTGGTCCAGTGGTGAGGATTTTTGTTTTCTTGACATTTAGATGCAATCCATATCGAAGGCTGTGCTCTTTAATCTTCATAAGTAAATGTTTCAAGTCCTCTTCACTCTCTGCGATCAAGGTCGTATCATCTGCATATCGCAGGTTGTTAATGAGTCTTCCTCCAATCCTGATGCCACGTTTTTCTTCATAGAACCCAGCTTCTCGGTATATGAACATATTGTACTTGTCTGCCATGCAGGTTGCTCGCAGTTTATGGACAAGTTGGACACATGTGCCATGTAGGTAGTACCCAGAATATGGAGATGTAGGACTACTCAGTCATGTAGCTAGCTCTCAGTATAAGGACACGTTGGACACATCTGCCATGTAGCTAGAACTCTGTATATGGAAATGTTGCATTACCCTGCCATGAAGCTCGATCTGTATATATAGACAAGTTGGACTCATCTGCCCTGTAGCTAGAAATCTGTATATGAAAATGTTGCTCTACCCTGCCATGCAGCTAGCTCTCTGAATATGGACATTTTGGACTCGTCTGCCATGAAGTGGTTTTCTGTATATGGATATGTTGGAGTGATCTGCCAAGAAGGTAGCTCTCTGTATATGAACATATTGGAATTTTCTGCCTTTTAGGATGCTCTCAGTATGTGGACACGTTGGACACTCTGCCATGTAGCTAATACACTGAATAGGGACATGTTGGACTACTCTGCCATGTATCTAGGTCTCAGTCTATGGACACCTTGGAAACATCTGCCATGTAGCTAGAACTTTGTATATGGAAATGTTGCACTACTCTGCCATGTAGCTAGCTCTATGTATATGAACATTTTGGACTCATCTGCCATATAGCTAGCTCTCTGTACATGGATATGTTGGACTGATCTGCCAAGTAGGTAGCTCTCTGTATGTGAACATATTGGATTTGTTTGCCCTGTGGCTAGCTCTCAGTATGTAGACATATTCGACACATCTGCCATGTAGCTAGAACTCTGTATATGGAAATGTTGCTCAACACTGAAATGTAGCTAGCTCTCTGTATATAGAAAAGTTGGACTCATCTGCCTTGTAGCTAGAACTCAGTATATTGAAATGCTGCACAACCCTGCCATGTAGCTAGCACTTTGAATTTGGTCATTTTCTTCTCATCTGCCATATAGCTAGCTCTCTGTATATGGATAGGTTGGACTGATCTTCCAAGTTGGTAGCTGTCTGTATATGAACATATTGTACTTGTCTGCCTTGTAAGTTGCTCTCAGTATATGGACACATTGGACACATCTGCCATGTAGCTACTGCCCTGAATATGGACAGGTTGGAAGACTCTGCCTTGTAGCCTGCTCTCAGTATATGGACACGTTGGACACATGTGCAATGTAGCTAGAATTCTGTATATGGAAATGATGCTTTACAATGCCATGTATCTACCTCTCTGTATATAGACAAGTTGGACTCATCTGCCTTGAAGCTAGAACTCTGTATATGGAAATGTTTTACAACACTGCCATGCAGCTAGCTCTATGTATATGGACATTTTTGACTCGTCTGCCATGTAGCTAGCTCTTTGTACATGGATATGTTATATTATTCTGCCAAGTAGTTAGATCTATGTATATGAACATATAGGACTTGTTTGCCATGTAGCTATATCTCATTATATGCTCATGTTGGTGTCATCTGCAATGTTAGGTCATTGTATATGGACATTTTGGACTCGTCTGCCATGTAGCTAGCTCTCTGTACATGGATATGTTGGGACGATCTGCCAATTAGGTAGTTCTCTTTATGTGAGCATATTGGAATTTTCTGCCATGTAGCTAACTCTCAGTATATAAACAAGTTGGATTCATCTGCCTTGAAATTAGAACTCTGTATATGGAAATGGTGCACTACTCTGCCATGTAGCTACCTACCTCTCAGTATATGAACACTTTGGATTCATCTTCCATGTACCTTGAACTCTGTATATGGAAATGATGCACTACTTTGCAATGTAGCGAGCTCTCTGTATATGGTCATTTTAAAATCACCTGTCATGTATCTAGCTCTCTGTGCATGAATATTTTAGAATAATCTGCCATGTTTGTAGCTGTCAGTATATGGATATTTGGAAACATCTGCCATGTAGCTAGAACTCTGTATATGTAATTGCTGCACTACCCTGCCATGTAGCTTGCTCTCTGTATATGGACATTTTGGTTTTGTCTACCATGTCTCTAGCTCTCTGTATAGGAACATTTTGGACTCGTCTGACATGTTGCTAACTCTCTGTATGTGGATATGTTGGACTCATCTGCCATGCACCTAGTACTCTTTATATGGACATGTTGGACTACTCTACTTGTAGCTAGTTCTTAGTATATGGAAACATTGGAAACATCTGCTATGTAGGTAGAACAATGTATATGAAAATTTTCACTACCCTTCCATGTATGTAGCTCTCTGTACATGGACATTTTGGACTCGTATGCTATGTAGCTAGTTCTCTGTACATGGATACGTAGGACTAAGCTGTCAAGTAGGTAGCTATCTGTATATGAACATATTGGACTTGCTGCCATGTAGCTAGCTCTCATTTTATGGACATGTTGAACTCATTATCAAGGTAGCTAGTACTTTTTATATGGATATGTTGGACTACTCTGTCATGTAGTCAGCTCTCAGTATATGAACACTTTGGACTCATCTGCCATGTAGCTTAAACTCAGTATATGGAAATGATGCACTACTCTGCCACGCAGCTAGCTCATTGCATATGGACATTGTGGATTAGTCTGACATGTTGCTACCTATCTGTGCATGAATATTTTAGACTGATCTGCTAAGTAGTTAGCTCTCAGTATATGTACACGTTGGACCCATCTGACACGTAGCTAGAACTTTGTATATGGAAATGTTGCACTAACCTGCCATGTAGCTAGCTCTCTGTATATGGACATTTTGGACTCGTCTGCCATGTCGCTAACTCTCTGTACATGGATATGTTGGATTGATCTGCCAAGTAGGTAGCTCTCTGTGTATGAACATATTGGAATTGTCTACCATGTAGCTAGCTCTCAGTATATGGACATGTTGGACTCATATGCCATAAAGCTAGTACCTTCTATATGGAGGTGTTGGACTACTCTCCTTTATAGCTAGCTCTCAGTATATTGACACATTGAAAACTTCTGCCATTTAGCTAAAACTATGAATATGGAAATGTTGCACTACTCTGCCATGTAGCTAGCTCTCATTATATGAACACTTTGGACTCATCTGCCATGTACCTGGAACTCTGTATATGGAAATGATGCACTATTTTGCAATGCAGCGAGCTCTCTCTAGATGGACATTTTTTACTCATCTGACATGTAGCTTGCTCTCTGTGCATGGATATTTTCGACTTATTTGACATGTAGGAAGCTCTAAGTATATGGACACGTTGGACACATCTGCCATGTAGCTAGAACACTGTATATGTAAATGTTGCACTACTCTGCCAAGTAGCTAGCTGTCTGCATATGGACATTTTGACTTGTCTGCCATGTATCTAGCTCTCAGAATATGGACATGTTGGTCTCATCTGCCTTGGAGCTAGAACAATTTATGGAAATGTTGCACTCCCTTGCCATGTAGCTAGCTCTCTGTATATGGACATTTTGGACTCATCTGCCTTGTACCTAGAACTGTGTATATGGAAATGTTGCACTACCCTCCCATGTAGCTTACTCTCTGTATATGGACATTTTGAACTCGTCTGCCATGTAACTAGCTATCTGTATATGGATATGTTGGATTGATCTGCCAAATACTTAGCTCCCTGTATATGAACATATTGGACTTCTATGCCATGTAGCTAGCTGTCAGTATATAGACAAGTTGGACTCATCTGCCTTGTAACTAGAACTCTGTATATGGAAATGTTGCACAACCCTGCATTGTAGCTAGCTCTCTGTATATGGATATTTTGGACTCGTATGCCATATAGCTAGCTCTCTGTACATGGATATGTTGGAATGATCTGCCAAGTATTTAGCTCTCTGTATATGAACAAATTTCACTTGTCTGTCATGTAGATAGCTCTCATTATATGGATCTGTTGGAAAGATCTGCCAAGTAGTTAGATCTCAGTATATGGACATGTTGGACACATCTGCCATGTAGCTAGAACATGGAAATGCTTGACTACATTGCCATGTAGCTAGCTCTCTGTATATAGACAAGATGGACTCATCTGTCTTGCAGCTAGAACTCTGTATATTGAAATGTTGCACTACCCTACCATGTAGCTAGCTCTCTGTATATGGACATTTTGGACTCATCTGTCATGTAGCTAGCTCTCTGTACTTTGATATGTTGGACTGACCTGCCAAGTAGGTAGCTCTCTGTATATGAACATATTGGATATGGTCATGAAGCTATCTCT
This sequence comes from Chrysochloris asiatica, assembly GCF_000296735.1. Lineage (NCBI taxonomy): Eukaryota > Metazoa > Chordata > Mammalia > Afrosoricida > Chrysochloridae > Chrysochloris > Chrysochloris asiatica. Next base: position 2,643,020 of record NW_006408841.1, read on the forward strand.
TAATATGTGGACATGTTGTACTCATTAGCCCGGTAGCTAGTACACTTTATATGGACATGTTGGACTACTCTTACATATAGCTAGCTCTCAGTATATGAACACTTTGGACTCATCTTCCATGAAGTTTGAACTCTGTATATGGAAATGATGCACTAATTTGCCATGTAGCTAGCTCTCAGTATATGGACATGTTGGACTCATAAGCCAGGTAGTGAGTACTCTTTATATGGAAAAGTTGTACTACTCTGCCATGTAGCTAGCTCTAAGTATATGAACACTTTATATGTATCTGCCATTTAGCTTGAACTCTGTATATGGAAGCGATGCACTATTCTGACGTTTAGCTAGCTCTCTGTATATGGACATTTTGGACTCATCTGCCATGTATCTACCTCTCAGTATATGGACATGTTGGATTCATCAGCCTTGTAACTAGAACACTCTATATAGAAATGTTTCACTCCCTGGCCACGTAGCTAGCATTCTGAATATGGACATTTTGAACTCATCTGCCTTATACCTAGAACTCTGTATGTGGAAATGCTGCACTACTCTGCCATGTAGCTAGCTGTCTGTATATGGACAGTTTTTACTTGTCTGCCATATAGCTAGCTCTCTGTACATGGATATGTTAGATTGATCTGCCAGTTAGTTATCTTTCTGTATATGAATATAATGGACTTGTCTGCCACGTAGCTAGCTCTCAGTAAATAGACAAGTTGGACTCATCTGCCTTTTAACTAGAACTCTGTATATGTATATGTTGCACTACCCTGCCATGTAGTTAGCTCTCTGTATATGGATATTTTGAACT
>NW_006408841.1:2644468-2647708 GCF_000296735.1 Chrysochloris asiatica
TGCCAAATAGTTAGCTCTCTGTATTTGAACATGTTGGAATTTTCTGCCAAGTAGCGGGCTCTTAGTATATGGACACGTTGAATTAATAAGTCAGTTAGCTAGTACCCTTTACATGGACATGTTGGACTACTCTGCATGTAGCTAGCTCTCTGTATATAGAAAAGTTGGACTCATTTGCCTTGTAGATAGAACTCTGTATATGGAACTGTTGTACAAACCTGCCATGTAGCTAGCTCTCTATATATGGACATATTGGACTCGTCTGCATGAAGCTAACTCTCTGTACATGGATATGTTGGACTGATCAGCCAAGTAGTTAGCTCTCTTTATATGAACATGTTGGAATTGTCTGCCATGTAGCTATCTCTCAGTATATGTACATGTTGGACTCATTTGCCATGTTGTTAGTACCCTAAATATGGAGCTGTTGGACTGATCTGCCATGTAGGTAGCTCTCAGTATATGTACACGTTGAACACATCTGCCATGTAGCTAGAACTCTATATATGGAAATGTTGCACTACTCTGCCATGTAGTTAGGTCTCTCTCTATAGACAAGTTGGACTCATCTGTCTTGCAGCTAGAACTCTGCATAAGAAAATGTTGCACTACCCTGAATATGGACATGATGGTCTACTGTGACATGTAGCTAGCTCTCAGTATATGGACATGTTGGACACATCTGCCATGTAGCTAGATCTCTGTATATGGAAATGTTGTACTACCTTGCCATGTAGCTAGCTCTCTGTATATGAACATATTGGACTTGTCTGCCATGTTGCTAGCTCTCAGTTTATGGACACGTTGGACAGATCTTCCATGTAGCTAGTACTCTGTATATGGAAATGGTGCACTACTCTGCCATGTAGCTAGCTCTCTGTATATACAAAAGTTGGATTAATGTGCCTTGTAGATAGAACTCTGTATATAGAAATGTTGCACTACCCTGCCTTGTAGGTATTTCTCTGTATATAGACATTTTGGAGTCGTCTGCCATGTAGCTAGCTCTCTTTACATGGATATTTTGGATTGATTTGCCATGTAGTTAGCTCTCAATATATAGACAGGTTGGACACATCTAACATGTAGCCAGAACTCTGTATATGGTAATGTTACTCTACAATGCCATGTAATTAGCTCTCTGTATATAGACAAGTTAGACTCATCTGCCTTGTAGCTAGAAATCTGTATATGGAAATGTTGCAATACCCTACCATGTAGCCAGCTTTCTGTATATGGATACTTTGTACTCGTCTGCCATGTAGCTAACTCTCTGTAAAGGGATATGTTGAACTGATCTGACAAGTATGTAGCTCTCTGTATATGAACATATTGGACTTGTTTGACATGTAGCTAACTCTCAGTATATGGACACGTTGGAAAAATGGGCCATGTAGCTAGAACTCGGTATATGGAAATGTTGCACTATAATGTCATGTTGCTAGCTTTCTGTATATAGACAAGTTGGACTCATCTGTCTTGTAGCTAGAACTCTATATATGGTAATGTTGCACTACCCAGCCATGTGGCTAGCTCTCTGTATATGGACATTTTGCACTCGTCTGCCATATCGCTACCTCTCTGTAAATGGATATGTTGGACTGATCTGACAAGTATGTAGCTCTCTGTATATGACCATATTGGACTTGTCTGCCATGTAGGTAGCTCTCAGTATATGGAAACATTGCAAACATCTGTCATGTAGCTAGAACTCTGTGTATGGAAACGTTGCGCTACCTTGTCATGTAGTTCGATCTTTTTATATCAACAAGTTGGACTCATCTGCCTTGTAGCTAGAAATCTGTATATGAAAATGTTGCACTACCCTGCATGTAACTAGCTCTCTGTATATGGACATTTTGGAATCGTCTGCCATGTAGCTGGCTCTCTGTACATGGATATATTGGAATGATCTACCAAGTAGTTCGCTCTCTGTATATGAACATATAGAATTGTCTGCCATATAGTTCATTCTCTGTACATGTATGTGTTGAGTGATCTGCCAAGACAGTAGCTCTCTGTATATGGATATTTTTGACTCGTCTGCCATGTAGCTAGCTTTCTGTACATGGCTATGTTGGACTGATTTGCCAAGTAGGTAGCACTCTGTATATGAACATACTGGACTTTTTTGCCATTCAGGTGGCACTGAGTATACGGACAAGTTGGACACATCTACCATGTAGTTAGTACACTGAATATTGACATGCTGAACTACTCAGTCACGTATCTAGCTCTATGTATATTGACATGTTGGACTCATCTGCCTTGTAGCTAGAAGTCTGTATATGGAAATGTTGCACTACTCTTCCATGTGGCTAGCTCTCTGTATATGGACAAGATCGACTCATCTGCCTTGTAGCTAGAACTTTGTATATGGAAATGATGCACTACCCTGCAATTTGTCTAGCTTTCTGTATATGGACATTTTGTACTTATCTGTCATATAGCTAGCTCTCTGTACATGGATATGTTGGACTGATTTGCGAAGTAGGTAGCTCTCTGTATATGAATATTTGGGCTTGTCTGTCCTTTAGGTTGCTCTCAGTATATGGACACGTTAGACAAATCTGCCATGTAACTACTACCCTGAATGCGGACATGTTGGACTACTCTGCCATTTAGCTAGCTCTCTGTATATGGACACTTTGGACCCATCTGCCATGCAGCTAGAATTCTGTATATGAAAATGCTGCACTACTCTGCCATGTAGCTAGCTCTCTGTACACAGTCAAGTTGGACTCATCTGTCTTGTGACTAGTTCTCTGTATATGGAAATGTTCCACTACCCTGCCATGTGGCTAGCTCTCTGTATATGGACATTTGGGATTTGTCTGCCATGTAGCTAGCTCTCTGTTCATGGATATGTTGGACTGATATCCCAAGTAGTTCGCTCTCTACATATGAACATATTGGACTTGTCGCCCCTGTTTGTGGCTCTCCATATGTAGACACGTTGGACACATCTGTCATATAGCTACTACCCTGAATATGGACATGTTGGCCTTCTGTGACAAGGAACTAGCTCTCTGTGTATGGACACTTTTGACTCGTCTGCCATGTAGCTAGTTCTCTGTACCTGGATATGTTGGACTGATCTGCCAAGTAGATACCTCTTTGTATATAAACATATTGGACTTGTCTGCCATATAGCTAGCTCTCAGTATATGGACTAGTTGGACACATCTGTCATGTAGCTAGAACTCTGTATATGGAAATGTTTCACAACCCTCCCATGTA
>NW_006408841.1:2648138-2682445 GCF_000296735.1 Chrysochloris asiatica
TATGGACATTTTGAATTTGTCTCCACTTAGGTAGCTCTCTGTTCATGGATATGTTGGACTGATATCCCAAGTAGGTAGCTCTCTACATATGAACATATTGGACTTGTCTACCCTGTTTGTGTCTCTCTGTATATAGACATGTTGGACTCATCTGTCATGTAGCTACTACCCTGAATATGGACATGTTGGCCTACTGTGACATGGAGCTAGCTCTCTGTGTATGGACATTTTCGACTCGTCTGCCATGTAGCTAGTTCTCTGTATCTGGATATGTTGGACTGATCTGCTAAGTAGGTAGCTCTCTGAATATGAATATATTGGACTTGTCTGCCTTGTAGGTTGCTCTAAATGTATGGACACATTGGACACATCTGCCATGGAGCTACTTTCCTGAACATGGACATGTTGGACTACTCTGCCATGTAGATAGCTCTCAGTATATGAACACGTTGGAAACATCTGCCATATAGATGGAATTCTGTATATGCACGTGTTGCACTACTCTGCCATGTAGCTATCTCGCTGTATATAGACAATCTGGCCTCATCCGTATGTAGCTTGAACTCTGAATATGGAAATGTTGCACTTCCCTGCCATATAGCCAGCTCTCTGTATGGGGATATTTTGGACTTGTTTGCCATATAGCTAGCTCTATGTACATGGATATGTTGGACTGATCTGCCAAGTAGGTAGCTCCCTGTATATGAACATATTGGACTTGTCTGCCCTGTAGGTGGCTATCAGTATATGGACACGTTGGACACATCTATCATGTAGCTGCTGCCCTGAATATGGACATGTTGGACTACTGTGCCATGTAGCGATCTCTCAGTATATGGACACAATGGACACATCTGACATGTAGCTAGAGCTCTGTATATGGAAATGTTATACTACTCTGCCATGTGGCTAGCTCTCTGGATATAGACAAGTTGTATTCATCTGCCTTGTGACTAAAACTCCGTATATGGAAATGTTGCACTACCCTGCCATGAGGCTAGCTCTCTGCATATGGACATTTTGCACTCATCTGCCATGAAGCTAGCTCTCTGTACATGGATATGTTGGACTAATCTGCCAAGAAGGTAGCACTCTATATATGAACATGTTGGACTTGTCTGCCATGTGGCTAGCTCTCAGTTTATGGACACGTTAGACATTTCTGCTATGTAGATACAACTCTCTATATGGAAATGTTGCACTTTCCTGCCATCTAGCTAGCTCTCTGTATATATATCTTGGATTAATCTGCCTTGTAGATAGAACTCTGTATATAGAAATGTTGCACTACCCTGCCATGTAGCTAGTTCTCTGTATATGGATATTTTGGACTCTTCTGCCATGTAGCTACTACCCTGAATATGGACTCCTTGGACTACTCTGACATGTAGCTAGCTCTCTGTATATGAACATTTTGGACTTCTCTGCCATGTAGCTAGCTCTCTGTACATGGCTATGTTGGACTGATCTGCCAAGTAGGTAGCACTCTGTCTATGAACATATTGACTTGTCTGCCATTCAGGTGGCTCTCAGTATATGGACAAGTTGAACACATCTGCCATGTAGGTAGTACCCTGAATTTGGACACGTTGGAATACTCAGTCATGTAGCTATCTCTCAGTATATGGAAACCTTTCAAAGATCTGCCATGTAGCTAGAAATCTGTATATGGAAATGTTGCACTACCCTGCCATGTAGTTCAATCTCTATATATAGACAAGTTAGACTCATGTGCCTTGCAGCTAAAAATCTGTATATGAAAATGATGCACTACCCTGCATGTAGCTAGCTCTCTGTATATGGACATTTTGGACTGGTCTTCCATGTAGCTAGTTCTCTGTACATGGATATGTTGGAATGATCTAACAAGTAGTTCGCTCTCTGTATATGAACATATAAGACTTGTCTGCCATATAGCTCACTCTCTGTACAAGGCTATGTTGAATCGATCTGCCAAGTAGGTACCACTCTGTATATGAATATATTGGACTTGTCTGCCATGCAAGTGGTTCTGAGTATATGGACAAGTTGGACACATCTAACATGTAGGTAGTACACTGAATATGGACATGTTTAATTACTCAGGCATATATCTAGCTCTAAGTATATGGACACGTTGGACACATCTGCCATGTAGCTAGAATTATGTATATGGAAATGTTGCTCTACACAGCCATGTATCTAACTCTATGTATATAGATAAGTTGGATTCATCTGCCTTGTAGCTAGAACTCTGTATATGGAAATGTTGCACTACTCTTCCATGTGGTTAGCTCTCTATATATGCACAAGATGGACTCATCTGCCTTGTAGCTAGAACTGTGTATATGAAAATGTTGCACTACCCTGCCATTTGGCTAGCTTTCTGTATATGGAAATTTTGAACTATTCTTTCATATAGATAGCTCTCTGTACATGGATATTTTGGACTGATCTGCCAAGTAGGTAGCTCTCTGTATATGAATATATTGGACTTGTCTGTCCTTTAGGTGGCTTTCAGTATATGGACACGTTGGACACATCTGCCATGTAACTACTACCCTGAATATGAACATGTTGGACTACTCTGCCATTTAGCTAGCTCTCTGTATATGGATATGTTGGACACATCTGCCATGCAGCTAGAATACTTTATATGAAAATGCTGCACTACTCTGCCATGTAGCTAGCTTTCTGTACATAGTAAAGTTGGACTCATCTGCCTTGTGACTAGAACTCTGTAAATGGAAATGTTCCACTACACTGCCATGTGGCTAGCTCTCTGTATATGGACATTTTGGATTTGTCTGCCATGTGGCTAGCTCTCTGTTCATGGATATGTTGGACTGATCTCCCAATTAGGTAGCTCTCTATATATGAACATATTTTACTTGTCTGACCTGTAGGTGGCTCTCCGTATATGGACACATTGGACACATTTGTTATGTAGCTACTACGCTAAAAATGGACATGTTGGCCTACTGTGACATGGAGCTAGTCTCTGTGTATGGGCATTTTGGACTCGTTTGCCATGTGGCTACTTCTCTGTACAAGGATATGTTGGACTGATCTGCCAAGAACGTAGCCCTCTATATATGAACATATTGGATTTGTCTGCCGTGTGGCTACCTCTCAGTTTATGGACACGTTGGACATATCTTCCATGTAGCTACAACTCTATATATGGAAATGCTGCATTTCCTTGCCATGTAGCTAGCTCTCTGAATATACACAAGTTGGATTAATCTGCCTTGTAGATTGAAATCTCTCTATAGAGAAATGTTGCACTAACCTGCCATGTAGCTAGCTCTCTTTACATGGATATTTTGGACTGATCTGCCATGTAGGTAGCTCTCAATATATGGACAGGTTGGAAACATCTATCATGTAGCTCGAACTCTGTATATGGAAATGTTGCTCTACACTGTCTTTCTGCATATAAAGAAGTTGGACTCATCTGCCTTGTAGCTAGAACTCTGTATATGGAAATGTTGCACTACCGTGCCATGTAGCCAGTTTTCTGTATATGGACATTTTGTACTAGTCTGCCATGTAGCTAGTTCTCTGTAAATGGATATGTCAGATTGATCTTTCAAGTATGTAGCGCTCTGTATATGAACATATTGGAATTATCTACCATGTAGCTAGCTCTCAGTATGTGGACATGTTGGACAAACCTACCATGTAGCTAGAACTCGGTATATGGAAATGTTGCACTACAATGCCATGTTGCTAACGCTCTGTATATAGACAAGTTGGACTCATCTGCCTTGTAGCTAGAACTTTGTATATGGAAATGTTGCACTACCCTGCCATGTGGCTAGCTCTCTGTATATGGATATTTTGCACTCATCTGCCATGTAGCTAGCTCTCTCTTCATGGATATGTTAGACTGATCTCCCAGGTAGGTACCTCTCTATATATGAACATATTGGACTTATCTGCCCTGTAGGTGTCTCTCCATATATGGACACATTGGACACATCTGTCATGTAGCTACTACCCTGAATATGGACAGTTGGCCTACCGTGACATGGAGCTAGCTCTCTGTATATGGACATTTTGGACTCATCTGCCACATAGCTTGTTCTCTGTACCTGGATATGTTGGACTGCACTGTCAAGTAGATACCTCTCTATATATAAACATATTGGACTTGTCTGCCTATAGTTAGCTCTCAGTATATGCACACGTTGGACACATCTTTCATGGAGCTAGGACTCTGTATATAGAAATGTTGCATTACCTTGCCATGTAGATAACTATCTGTATATAGACATTTTGGACTCGTATGCCATGTTGCTAGCTCTCTGTATATGAATGTATTGGACTGATCTGCCAAGTAGGTAGCTCTCTCTATATAAACATATTTGGACATGTCTGCTCTGTGGGTGGCTCTCTGTATATGGACATTTTGGACTCGTCTGCCATGTAGCTAGCTCTCTATGCATGGACATTTTGGACTAATGTGCCATATTGGTAGCTCTCAGTATATGGACAGGGTGGACACATCTACCATGTAGCTAGAACTCTGTATATGGAAATGTTGCTCTACACTGCCATGCATCTAGTTTCTCTGTATATAGAGAAGTTAGAATGATCTGCCTTGTAGCTAGAAATCTGTATATGGAAATGTTGCAGTACCATCCCAGGTAGCCAGCTCTCTGTATATGGACATTTTTTTATTTGTCTTCCAGCTCTCTGTACGTGGATATGTTGGACTGATCTGCCAAGTAGGTAGCTCTCTTTGTATGAACTTATTGGAATTGTCTGCCTTGTAGTTGGCTCTCAGTATATGAAAATGTTGGACACATTTGCCATGTAGCTGCTACCCTGAATATGGAAATGTACTACTGTGCATTGTAGCTAGCTCTCAGTATATGGACACATTAGACACATCTGCCATCTTGCTAGAACTCTGTATAGGGAAATGTTGCAATACCCTGCCATGTGGTTAGCTCTCTGTATATGAACGTTTTGGATTCATCTGCCATGTAGCTAGATCTTTGTCCATGGATATGTTGGACTGAACTGCCAAGTACGTGGCTCTCTATATATGAACATATAGGATCTGTCTGCCCTGTAGGTGGCTCTCAGTATATGGACACATTGGACACATCTGTCATGTAGCTACTACCCTGAATATGGACATGTTGGACTCCTGTGATATGTAGCTAGCTCTCTGTATATGGACACGTTGGACATATCTGTCATGTAGCTAGATCTCTGTATATAGAAATGTTCCAATACCTTGCCATATAGCTAGCTCTCTGTGTATGAACATATTGGACTTGTCTGCCATGTTGCTAGCTCTCAGTTTATGGACACGTTGGACACATCTGCCATGTAACTAGTAGTCTGTATATGGAAATGCTGCACTACACTGCCATGTAGCTATACTCTCTGTATATACACAAGTTGGATTAATCTGCCTTGTAGATTGAACTCTGTATATAGAAATGTTACACTAACCTGCCATACAGCTAGCTCTCTGTTTATGGACATTTTGGACTCGTCTGCCATGTAGCTAGCTCTCTTTACATGGGTATTTTGGACTGATCTGCCATGTAGGTAGCTCTCAATATATGGACAGGTTGGACACATCTACCATGTAGCTAGAACTCTGTATATGGAAATGTTGCTCTACACTGCCATGTATCTAGCTCTCTGTATATAGACAAGTTGGACTCATCTGTCTTGTAGCTAGAAGTCTGTATACGGAAATTTTGCACTACTCTGCCTTGTAGTAAGCTCTCTGTATATAGACAAGTTGCATTTATCTGCCTTGTACCTAGAACTTTGTATATGGAAATGTTTCACTAACCTGCCATGCAGCTAGCTCTCTGTCTATGGATGATTTGGACTCGTCTGTAATATAGCTAACCCTCTGTACATGAATATGTTGAACTGATCTGCCAAGTAGGTAACTCTCTGTATATGAACATATTGGACTTGTTTCCCTGTAGCTAACTCTCAGTATATGGACACATTGGAGACATCTGCCATGTAACTAAAATGCTCTTTATGGAAATGTTGCTCTACGCTGCCATGTAGCTAGCTCTCTGTACATAGACAAGTTGGACTCATCTGCCTTGTAGCTAGAACTCTGTATATGTAAATGTTGCAATTCCCTGTTATGTGTATATGTCTCTGTATATGGACATTTTGGACTCGTCTGCAACGTAGCTAGCTCTCTGTACATGGATGTGTTGGACTGAACTGCCAAGTAGGTATCTCTCTGTATATGAACACATTGAACTTTTATGTCCTGTAGGTTGCTCTGAGAATATGGACACATTGGACACATGTGCCATGTAGCCACAACTATGTATATGGAAATGTTGCACTACTCTGCCATGTAGCTAGCTCTCTGTATGAATACAAGATGAACACATCTGCCATGTAGCTAGCTTTCTGTACATGGATTGTTGGACTGATCTGACAAGTATGTAGCTCTCTGTATAAAAACATATTGGAGTTGTCTGCCATGTAGCTAGCTCTCAGTATATGGACATGTTGGACTCCTCTGCGATATATCTATTACCTTGTATATGGACATGTTGTACTACTCTGCCATGTAGCTAGATCTCATTATATGGACATGTTGGTCTCCTCTGCGATATATTTATTACCCTGTATATGGACATGTTGTACTACTCTGCCATATAGCTAGCTCTCAGTATATGGACATGTTGGACTCCTCTGCCATGTAGCTAGAACTCTGAATTTAGAAATGCTGAACTACTCTGCCCTGTAGCTAGCTCTCTGTATATAGACAAGTTGGACTCATCTGACTTGTAGCTAGAACTCTGTATATGGAAATGTTGCACTACCCTGCCATGTAGTGAGCTTTCTCTATATGGACACTTTGTACTCGTCTGCCACGTAGCGAGCTCTCTTTAAATAGATATGTTGGACTGATCTGACATGTATGTAGCTTTCTGTATATGAACATATTGGACTTGTTTGCCATGTAGCTAGCTCTCAGTATATGGACATGTTGGACAAATCTGCCATGTAGCTAGAACTCGGTATATGGAAATGTTGCACTACAATGTCATGTTGCTAGCTCTCTGTATATAAACAAATTGGACTCATCTGCCTTATAGCTAGAACTCTGTATATGGTAATATTGCACAACCCTGCCATGTAGCTAGCACTTTGAGTTTGGACATTTTGTTCTCATCTGCCGTATAGCTAGCTCTCTGTATAAAGATATGTCGGACTGATCTTCCAAGTAGGCAGCTGTCTGTTTATGAACATATTGGACTTGTCTACCTTGTAAGTTGCTCTCAGTATATGGACACATTGGACACATCTGCCATGTAGCTACTACCCTGAATATGGACACATTGGAAGACTCTGCCATGTAGCTAGCTCTCAGTATATGAACACGTTGGACACATATGCCAATTAACTAGAACTCTGTATATGGAAATGTTGCACTACTCTGCCATGTAGCTAGCTCTCTGTATATAGACAAGTTCGACTCATCTGTCTTGTGACTAGAACTCTGTATATGGAAATGTTGCACTACCCTACCATGTGGCTATGTCTCTGTATATGGACATTTTGGACTTGTCTGCCATGTATCTGTCTCTCTGTACATGGATATGTTGGACTGATCTGCCAAGTAGGTAGCTCTCTATATATGAACATATTGGATTTTTCTGCCCTGTAGGTGGCTGTCCGTATATGGACACTTTGGACACATCTGTCATGTAGCTACTACCCTGAATATGGACATGTTGGACTACTCAGCCATGTTGCTACCTCTCAATATATGGACACGTTGGACACATCTGCCATGTATCTAGAACTCTGTTTATGGAAATGTTGCTCTACGCTGCCATATAGCTAGCTCTGTATATAGACAAGTTGGACTTATCTGCCTTGTAGCTAGAACTCTGTATATGGAAACGTTGGACTCCTCTGCCATGTAGCTATCTCTCAGTATATGGACACGTTGGACTCATCAGCCCTGTAGCCAGCTCTCTCTGTATGAACATGATGGAACCATCTGCTTTTTAGTTAGTCCTCTACATATACACATGTTGGACTCATCTTCCATGTAGCTGTCTCTCAATATATGGATATGGTGGACTTATCTGCCAGATAGCTAGTACTCTGTATATGGAAATGTTGGACTCCTCTGCCATGTAGCTATCTCTCAGTATATGGACACATTGGACTCATTTGCCATGTAGCTAGAACTCTGTATATGGAATTGTTCACTACTCTTGTCATATAGGTAGCTGCCTCTACATGAATATTTTGAACTCATCTGCCATGTAGCTAGCTCTCTGTTCATAGATATGTTAGACAGATCAGACAAGTATGTAGCTCTCTGTATATGAATATATGGGACTTTTCATCTATGTGGGTACCTCTCAGTATAGAAACACCATTGACACATCTGCCATGAAGCTAGCTCTCTGCATATGGACAGTTTGGAATCGTCTGCAGTGTAGTTAGCTCTCTGTACATGGATATGTTGGACTGATCTGCCAAGTAGGTAGCTCTCTGTATATAAACATATTGGACATGTCTGCCATGTAGGTGGCTCTCAGTATATGGAGAAGTTGTACACATCTGCCATATAGGGAGTACCCTGAATCTGGACATGTTGGACGATTCTGCCATGTAGCTAGCTCTCAATATATGGACATGTTGGACACATCTGCCATGTAGCTAGAACTCTATATATGGAAATGTTGCACTACCCTGCCATGTAGTTTGTTCTCTATATTTAGACAAGTTGGACTCATCTGCTTTGTAGCTAGAACTCTGTATATGGAAATGTTGCACTACTCTGCCTTGTAGTTTGCTCTCTGTATATAGACAAGTTGCATTCATTGGCCTTGTACCTAGAACTCTGTATATGGAAATGTTTCACTACCCTGCCATGTAGCTAGCTCTCTGTCTATGGACCTTTTGGACTCGTCGGTCATATAGCTAGCTCTCTGTACATGGATATGTTGTACTGATCTGCCAAGTAGGTAACTCTCTGTATATGAACATATTGGACTTGTTTCCCTGTAGCTAGCTCTCAGTATATGGAAACATTGGACACATCTGCCATGTAACTAAAACAATGTATATGGACATGTTGCTCTACACTGCCATGTAGCTAGCTCTCTGTATATAGACAAGTTGGACTCATTTGCCTTCTAGCTAGAATTCTGTATATGGAAATGTTGCACAACACTGCCATGTAGCTAGGTCTATGTAAATGGACATTTTGGACTTTTCTGCCATATAGCTAGCTCTCTGTACATGGATATGTTAGACTGATCTGCCAAGTAGTTATCTCTCTGTATATGTACACATTGGATTTGTCTGCCTTGTAGGTTGCTCTCAGAATATGGACACGTTGGACACATCTCCCATGTAGCTATAACTCTGTATATGGAAATGTTGCACTACTCTGTATATATAGACAAGATGGACATGTCTGCCATATAGCTACCTCTCTGTACATGAATATGTTGGACTGATCTGACAAGTATGTAGCTCTCTGTATAAAAACATATTGGAGTTGTCTGCCATGTAGCTAGCTCTCAGTATATGGACATGTTGCATTCCTCTGTGATGTAGCTACTACCCTGTATATGGACATGTTGTACTACCCTGCCATGTAGCTAGCTCTCAGTATATGGACTTGTCGGACTCCTCAGCCATGTAGCTAGCTCTCTCTGCATGGATATTTTGGACTGATCCAACATGTAGATAGCTCTCAGTATATGGACACGTTGGACACATCTGCCATGTAGCTAGAACTCTGCATATGGAAATACTGCACTACTCTGCCATGTTGCTAGCTCTCTGTATATAGACAAGTTGGACTAATATGTCCTGTAGATTGAACTCTGTATATAGAAATGTTGCACTACACTGCCATGTAGGTAGCTCTCTGTATATGGACATTTTGGACTCGTCTGCCATGTAGCTAGATCTCTCTATATGGACATTTTGGACATGTCTGCCATGTAGCTCGCTCTCTGTACATGGATATGTTGGACGGATCTGCCAAGTAGGTAGCACTCTGTATATGAACATATTGGGCTTGTCTGCAATGTAGGTGGGTCTCCTTATTTAGACATGTTGGGCACTTCTGCCATGTAGCTACTACCCTGAATATGTACATGTTGGACTACTCTGTCATGTAGCTAGCTCTCAGTATATGGACATGTTCGACACATCTTCCATGTAGCTAGAACTGTGTATATGGAAATGTTACACAACTCTGCCATGTAGCTATCTCTCTGTACATAGACAAGTTGGACACATCTGCCTTGTAGCTACAACTATGTATATGGAAATGCTGCACTACCCTGCCATGTAGCTAGCTTTCTGTATATGGACAAGTTGGATTCATCTGCCTTGTTGCTAGAACTCTGTATATGGAAATGTTGCAATACCCTGCCATGTGTCCAAGTCTCTGTATATGGATATTTTGGACTCATCTGCCATGTAGCTAGCTCTCTGTACATGGATATGTGGGACTGATCTGCCAAGTAGGTAGCTGTCTGTATGTGAACATCTTGGATTTGTATGCCAATGTAGGTGACTCTCAGTATATGGACAAGTTAGACACATCTGCCATGTAGGTAGTACCTTGAATATGGACATGTTGGACGACTCAGTTATGTTGCAAGCTCTCAGTATATGGACACTTTGGACACATCTTCCATGTAGCTAGAACTCTGTATATGGAAAAGTTGCATTACCTTGCCATGTAGTTCGATTTCTTTATATAGACAAGTTGGACTCATCTGCCTTGTAGCTAGAAATCTATATATGAAAATATTTCACTACCCTGCCATATAGCTAACTCTCTGTATATGGACATTTTGGACTCGTCTGCCATGTGGGTACCTCTATGTACATGGATATGTTGGGCTGATCTGCCAAGTAGGTACCTCTCTGTATATGAACATATTGGACTTGTCTTCCATATAGCTAGCTCTCAGTATATTGATATGTTGAACACATTTGTCATATATAGACACATCTGCACTACCCTGCCATGTAGCTATCTCGCTGTATATAGAAAAGTTGGACTCATCCTTCTTGTAGCTAGAAATCTGTATATGAAAATGTCGCACTACCCTGCCATGTAGCTAGCTCTCTGTATAGGGACATTTTGGACTTGTCTGCCATGTAGCTAGCTCTCTGTACATGGATATGTTACACTGATCTCAGTATATGGACAAGTTGGACGCATCTGCCATGTAGTTAGTAGCCTGTATATGGGCATTTTGGACTGTTGTGCCATGTAGCTAGTTCTCAGTGTATGGCCACATTGGAAACATCTGCCATGTACCTAGAAATCTGTATATGGAAATGTTGCACTATTCTGCCTTGTAGCTAGCTCTCTCTATATAGACAAGTTGGATTCATCTGCCTTGTAGATAGCTATCTGTATATGGACATTTTTGACTCGTCTGACATATAGCTAGCTCTCTGTATATGGACATTTTGGACCCGTCTGTCATATAACTAGCTCTCTGTACATGGATATGTTACACTGGTCTGCCAAGTAGGTAGCTCTCTGTACATGAACATATTGGATATGTCTGCCATGAAGCTGGCTCTCAGTATATGGACATGTTTGTCACATGTGCCATGAAGCTAGAACTGTGCATCTGAATATTGCACTACTCTGGCACGTAGCTATCTCTCTGTATATAGACAAGTTGGACTCATTTGCCTTGTAGCTAGAATTTTGGATATGGAAATGTTCCACTACCCTGCAATGTAGCTAGCTCTCTGTAAATAGACAAGTTGGACTCATCTGCCTTGTAGCTAGAACTCTGTATATGGAAATGTTGCACTACCCAGGCATGTAGCTAGCTCTCTGTATATGGACATTTTGGACCCGTCTGCCATGCAGCTAGCTCTGTATACATGGATATGTTGGACTGATCTGCCAAGTAGTTAGCTCTTTGTATATGTACATATTGGACTTGTCAGCCATGTAGCGAGCTCTCAGTATATGGACATGTTGGGCTCATCTGCCATGTAGTTAGTACCCTGTATATGGACATGTTGGACTACTCTGCCATGTTGGTAGCTCTCAGAATAAGGACATGTTGGACACATTTGCCATGTAGCTAGAATTCTGTATATAGACATTTTGGACTTGTTTTCTATGTAGCTATCTCTTTGTACATGGAAATGTTGGACTGATATGCTAAGAAGGTAGCTCTTTGTATATAAACATATTGTACTTTTCTATCTGCCATGTAGTTAGTACCCTGTATATGGGCATGTTGGACTACTCTGCCATGTTGGTAGCTCTCAGAATAAGGACATGTTGGACACATCTGCCATGTAGCTAGAACTCTGTATATGGGAATGTTGCACTACTCTGCCGTGTAATTAGATCTGAGTATATACACAAGTTGGACTTATCAGCCTTGTAGCTAGAATTCTGAATATGGAAATGATGCACTACCGTGCCATGTAGCTAGCTCTCTCTATGTGGACATTTTGGACTTGTCTGCCATGTAGCTAGCTCTCTGTACATGGATATGTAGGACTGATCTGCCAAGTAGGTAGCTCTCTGTATATGAACATATTTGAGTTGTCTGTCATGTAGCTAGCACTCAGTAAATAGTCAAGTTTGACTCATCTGCCTTGTAGCTAGATCTCTGTCTATGGAAATGTTGCACTACACTGCTATATAGCCAGTTCTCTGTATATGGACATTTTGGACTTATCTGCCATGTAACTTGAACCCTGTATATGGGAATGATGCAATACTCTGGCATGTAGTTAGCCTTCTGTATATGGACATTTTGGACTCGTCTGACATGTAGCTAGCTCTCTGTGCATGGATATTTTGGACTGATGTACCATATAGGTAGCTCTTTACTATAGTGACACGTTGGACACATCTGACATGTAGCTAGATCTCCGTATATGGAAATGTTCCAATCCCCTGCCATGTAGCTGTCTCTCTTTATATGAACATTTTGGTCTCGCCTTACATGTAGCTAGCTTTCTGTACATGGAAATGTTGAAATGATCTGCCATGTATATAGCTCTCTTTATATGAACATATTTGACTTGTCTGACATATAGCTAGGTTTCAGTATATGGACATGTTGGACTCATCTGCCATGTTTTTAGTAACCTGTATATGTACATGTTGGACTACTCTGCCATGTAGCTAGCTCTCTGTATATGGACATTTTGGACTTGCCTGCCATGTAGCTAGTTCTCTGTACATGGATATGTAGGACTGATCTGCCAAGTAGGTAGCTCTCTGTATATGAACATATTTGAGTTGTCTGTCATGTAGCTAGCACTCAGTAAATAGTCAAGTTTGACTCATCTGCCTTGTAGCTAGATCTCTGTCTATGGAAATGGTGTACTACCCTGCTATATAGCTAGTTCTCTGTATATGGACATTTTGCACTTATCTGCCATGTAACTTGAACCCTGTATATGGGAATGATGCAATACTCTGGCATGTAGTTCGCCCTCTGTATATGGACATTTTGGACTCGTCTGACCTTTAGCTAGCTCTCTGTACATGGACATTTTGGACACATCTGCCATGTAGCTAGAACTCTGTATATGGAAATGTTGCACTACCCTGCATCTAGCTAGCTTTCTGTATATGAACATATTGGCCTTGTCTGTCATGTAGCTAGCTCTCAGTATATGGACATGTTGGACTCATCTGCCATATAGCTAGTACCTGTATATGGACATTTTGGACTAAACTACCATGTTGTTAGCTCACTGTATATAGACAAGTTGAACTCATCTTCCTTGTAGCTAAGACTCTGTATATGGAAATTTTCACTACTCTGCCATGTAGATAGTTCTATGAATATGGAAAAGTTGCACTCATCTGTCTTGTAGCTTGTAGCCTGTATATGAACATGTTGGACTACTCTGCCATGTATCTAGCTTACTGTTTATAGACAAGTTGGACTCATCTGACTTCTAGCTAGAACTCTGTATATGGAAATGTTGCACTACCCTGCCTTGTAGCTAGTTCTCTGTATGTGGACATTTTGGACTCATCTGTGATGTAGCTACCTCTCTTTACATGGAAATGTTGGACTGATCTTCCAAGTAGGTAGCTCTCTGTATATGAACATACTGGACTTGTATGCCATGTAGCTAGCTCTCAGTATATGGACATGTTGGACACATCTGCCATGTAGCTCGTACTCTTTATATGGACCTGTTGGACTTCTCTCTCATGTAGCTAGCTTTCAGTATGTGATCTCTTTGGAATTATCTGCCATGTAACTTGAACTCTTTATAAGGAAAGGATGCAATACACTGCCATGTAGTTAGCTCTCTGTGTATGGACATTTTGGACTCGTCTGACATGTAGCTAGCTCCCTTTGCATAGATATTTTGGACTGATCTGCCTTATAGGTAGCTCTTCAGTATATGGACACATTGGACACATCTGTCATGCAGCTAGATCTCTGTATTTGGAAATGTTGCACTACTCTGCTTGTAGCTAGCTCTCTGTATATGGAAAAGTTGGACTCAACTGCATTGTAGCTAGTAACCTGTATATGGACAATGTGGTCTACTATGCCATGTAGCTAGCACACTGTATATAGACAAGTTGAACTCATCTGCCTTGTAGCTAGAACTCTATATATGGAAATGTTGCACTACCCTGCCATATAGACAATTTATCGTCTGCAATGTATCTAGCTCTCTGTACATGGATATGTTGGACTGATCTGCAAAGTAGGTATCTATTTGTATATGAATATATTGGACTTGTCTGCTATGTAGCTAACTCTCAGTTTATAGACACATTGGACTCTTCTGCATTTTAACTAGAATTCTGTCTATGGAAATGTTGCACTACACTGCCATTTAGATATCTCTCTGTATGTGGACATTTTGGAGTCAACTGACCTGTAGCTAGTTCTCTGTACATGGATATTTTGGACACGTCTGCCATGTAGCTACAACTCTGTATATGGAAATGTTGCACTACCCTGCCATGTAGCTATCTCTCTTTATATTGACATTTTAGACTTGTCTGACATGTAGGCAGCTTTCTAAACATGGAAATGTTCGCATGATCTGCCAAGTATGTAGCTCTCTTTATATGAACATATTTGAGTTGTCTGCCATATTGCTAGGTCTCAGTATTTGAACATGTTGGACTCATATGCCCTGTAACTAGTACCCTGTATATGATCATGTTGTACTACTCTGCCATGTAGCTAGCTTTCAGTATATGGACACGTTGGACACATCTGCCATGTAGCTAGAAGTCTGTATATGGAAATGTTGCAATACTCTGCCATGTAGCTAGCTCTCTGTATGGAGAGAAGTTGGACTCACCTGTCTTGTAGCTACAACTCTGTATATGGACATTTTGTACTCAACTGACCTGTAGCTAGCTCTCTGTACATGGATATTTTGGACACATCTGCCATGTAGCTAGAACTCTGTATATGGAAATGTAGCACTACTCTGCCATGTAGCTAGCTCTCTGTATATGGAGATTTTGGACTCGTCTGCCATGTAGCTAGTTCTCTATACATGGATATATTGGACTGATCTTCAAAGTAGTTATCTCTCTGTATATGAATATATTGTACTTGTCTACCATGTAACTAGCTCTCTGTATATGGAAAAGTTAGACTCATCTGTATTTTAGCTAGTAACCTGTATATGGACATGTTGGACTACTCTGGCATGTGTCTAGCACACTGTACATGGATATGGTGGACTCTTCTGCAATGTATCTAGCTCTCTGTACATGAATATATTGGACTGATCTGCAAAGTAGGTATCTCTCTGTATAGGAATATATTGGACTTGTCTGCCATGTAACTAACTCTCAGTATATAGACACATTGGGCTCTTCTGCCATGTAGTTAGAACTCTGTATATAGAAATGTTGCACTACTGTGCCATGCAGCTAGCTCTCTGTACATGGATATGTTGGAATGATGTGCCAAGTAGGTAGTTATCTGTATATGAACATATTGGACTTGTCTGCCATGTAGCTAGATCTCACTATATAGAAATGTTGGACTCATCTGCCTTGTAAGTAGAACTCTGTATATGGAAATGTTGCACTACCCTGACATGTAGCTAGCCCTCTGTATATGGATATTATAACTTGTCTGCCATGAAGCTAGCTCTCTGTACATGCATATGTTGGAATGATTTCCCAAGTAGATAGTTCTCTGTATATGAACATATTGGCCTTGTCTGCCATTTGGCTAGCTCTCAGTACATGGACATGTTGGACATATCTGCAATGTAGCTAGCGCTCAGTATATGGACATGTTGGAGACATCTGCCATGTAGCTACTACCCTGTATATGGACAGATTGCACTGATCTGCCATGTATGTAGCTCTCAGTACATGGACACGTTGAACACATCTATTATGTAGCTCGAACTCTTTATATAGAAATATTGCACTACCATTCCATGTAGCTAGCTCTCCATATATGGACATGTTGGCCTCATTAGCCAGGTAGTTAGTACTCTTTATATGGACATGTTGGACTACTCTTCCATGTAGCTAGCTCTCAGCAGTATATGCACACTTTGGACTGATCTGCCATGTACCTTGAACTCTGTATATGGAAATGATGCACTGCTTTGCAATGTAGTAAGCTCTCTGTATATGGAAATTTTTTACTCACCTGACATGTAGCTAGCTCTCAGTGTATGAACAAGTTGAGTTAATTAGCAAGATACCTAGTACTCTTTATATGGACATGTTATACTACTCTGGTATGTAGCCAGCTCTCAGCATATGAACACTTTGGACTCATCTGCCCTGTGTCTTGAACTCTGTATATGGAAATGATGGACTACTCTGCCACGTAAGTAGCTCTCTGCATATGGACATTTTAGACTCATCTGACATGTACCTAGTTCTCTGTGCATGGATATTTTGGACTGATCAGCCAAGTAGTTTGCTCTCTATATATGGACATGTTGGACACATCTGCCATGAAGCTAGAACGCTGTATATGAAATATTGCACTATTCTTCCATGTAGCTAGATCTCTATATAAACAAGTTATATTCATCTGCCTCGTAGGTAGAACTCTGAATATGGAAATGTTGCACTACATGGCCATGTAGCTAGCTCTCTGTACAAGGACATTTTGGACTCGTATGCCATATAGGTAGTTCTCTGTACATCGATATGTTGGACTGATCTTCCAAGTAGTTAGCTCTCTGTGTATGAACTTATTGGACATGTCTGTCATGTAGCTGGCTCTCAGTATATGGACATGTAGGACTCAATTGCCATATAGCTAGTTCCCTGTATATGGACATGTTGTAATGCTCTACCATGTATCTAGCTCTCAGTATATGGACACGTTGGACACATCTGCTATGTATTTAGCTCACTGTACATGGATACGTAGGACTGATCTGCCAAGTAGGTAGCTATCTGTATTTGAACATATTGGACTATGTGCCACTTAGCTAGCTCTCAGTATGTGGACATATCGGACTCATTAGCCAGGTAGCTAGTACTCTTTATATGGACATGTTGGACTACTCTGCCATGTAGCTAGTTCTCACTATTTAAACACTTTGGACTCATCTGTCTTGAAGCTTGAATTTTGTATATGGATATGATGCACTACTTTGCCATGTAGCTAGCTTTCTGTCTATGGACATTTTGGACTCATCTGCTTTTGAATTAGCTCACTGTGCATGGATATGTTGGACCGATCTGCCAAGTAGGTAGCTATCAGTTTATGAACATATTGGACTTGTCTGCCATGTAGCTAGCTCTCAGTATATAGACAAGTTGGACTCATCTCCCTTGTATGTAGAACTCTGTATATGGAAATGTTACACTACCCTGCCATGTAGCTAGCTCTCTGTATATGGACATTTTGGACGTGTCTGCCATGATGTTGCTCTCTGTACATGGATATGTTGGACTGATCTACCAAGTAGGTAGCTCTCTGTATATGAACATATTGGAATTGTCTGCCATATAGCTAGCTCTCAGTATATGGACATGTTGGAATCATCTGCTATGTAGGTAGTACCATGTATAAGGACATGTTGGACTGATCTGTTATATAGTTAGCTCCCAGTATATGGAGACGTTGGACACATCTGTCCTGTATCTAGATCTCTTTATATGGACATGTTGCACTACTCTGACATGTAGCTCACTGTATATGAACATATTGGACTCGTCTGCCATGTAGCTTGAACTCTGTATATGGAAATTGTGCAGTACTCTGCCACATAGCTAGATCTGTATATGTACATTTTGGACTGATCTGCCATGTTGATTGCTCTCTGTATATGAACATACTGAAATGTTGTACTATTCCGCCATGTAGCTAGCTCCCAGTATATAGACATGTTGGACACATCTGTAATGTATCTAGCTCTCAGTATATGGTCATGTGGGAATCCTCTTCCATGTAGCTAGTACTCTGTATAAGGACACGTTGTCCTGATATGCCATGTAGCTATCTCTCAGAATATTGAGACGTTGGACAAATCTGCTATGTATCTAGAACTTTGAATATGGAAATGTTGTACTACTCTGCCATGTAGCTAGCTCTCTGAATATAGACAAATTGGACTCATCTGCCTTTTAGCTAGAACACTGTATATGGAAATGTTGCACTTCCCTGCCATGTAGCTAGCTCTCTCAATATGGACATTTTGGAGTCGTGTGCCATCTAGCTAGCTCTCTGTACATGGATATGTTGGACTGATCTGCCAAGTATATAGCTCTCTGTATATGAACATATTGGATTTGTCTGCCATGTGGCTAGCTCTCAGTATATTCACATGTTGTACTTATTATCCAGGTAGCTAGAAATCTTTATAAGGACATGTTGCACTACTATGCCATACAGCTAGCTCTCAGTATATGAACACTATGGAGTCATCTGTCATGTAGTTTAAATCTGTATATGGAAATGATGCACTACTGTACCATGTACCTAGCTCTCTGTACATGAACATTTTGAACTCGTCCGACATTTAGCTAGCTTTGTGGCATGGATATTTTAGACTGAGCTGCCACACTGATTGCTCTTAATATATGGTCACGTTGGACACATCTGCCATGTATCTAGAACTCTGTATATGGAAATGTTGCAATACTCTGCCATGTAACTAGCTCTCTGCATATGGACATTTTGTACTCATCTGCCATGTAGCTAGCTCTCTGTTCATGGATATGTTGGACTGATCTGCCAAGTAGGTAGCTTTCTGTATATGAACATATTGAACTTGTCTACTATGTAGCTAGCTCCCATTATGTGGACATTTTGGACGCATCTGCAATGTAGCAAGATCTCACTATATGGACATGTTGGACTCATCTGCCATGTAACTAGTACTCTGTATATGGACATGTTGTACTACTCTGCCATGTAGCTAGCTCTCTGTATATGAACACATAGGACTCATCTGCCATTTAGCTTGAACTCTGTATATGGATATGATGCACTACTCTGCCATGTAGATAGCTCTCAGTATATGGACATGTTGGCCTCATTAGCTAGGTAGCTAGTACTCTATATAAGGACATGTTGCACTACTCTGCCATGTAGATCACTCTCAGTATATGAACACTTGGGACTCATCTGTCATTTAGCTTGAACTCTGTATATGGAAATGATGCACTACTCTGCCATGTAGCTAGGTCACTGTATATGGACATTTCGGACTCATCTGCCATGTAGCTAGCTCTCTGTGCATGGATATTTTGGATTGATCTGTAATGTATGTTGCTCTCAGTATATGGACATGTCGGACACATCAACCATGTAGCTAGAACTCTGTATATGGAAAGGTTGCACTACTCTGATATGTAGCTAGCTCTCTGTATATAGACAAGTTGAACTCCTATGCCTTGTTGCTAGAACTCTGAATATGGAAATGTTGCACTACACTGCCATGTAGCTAGCTCTCTGTATACGGACATTTTGGACTCGTCTGCCATGTAGCTTGCTCTCTGTACATGGATATTTTGGACTGATTTTCAAGTAGGTAGCTCTCTGTATATGAACATATTGGACTTACCTGCCATGTAGCTAGCTCTCAGTATACAGACAAGTTGGACTCATCTGCCTTGTAAGTAGAATTCTGTATATGGAAATGTTTGAATACTCTGCCATGTAGCTAGCTCTCTTCATATGGATATTTTGTACTCGTCTGCAATGTAGCTAGCTCTCTGTACATGAATATGTTGGACTGATATGCCAAGGAGGTAGCTCTCTGTATATGAACATACTAGACTTGTCTGATATCTAGCTAGCTCTCATTATATGGCCATGTTGGACTCATCTGCCATGTAGGTAATACTCTTTATATCGACATTTTGGATTACACTGCCATGAAGCTTGCTCTCAGAACATGTGCATGTTGTACTCATCTTTCATGTAGCTAGTACCCTGTGTATGGACATGTTTGGCTACCTGGCCATGTAACAAGCTCTCTGCATATAGACAAGCTGGATTCATCTGCCTTGAAGCTAGAATTCTGTATATGAAATGTTGAACTACTCTGCCATGTAGTGAGCTTTCTGTCTATGGACATTTTGAACTCGTATGACATGTAGCTCGCTTCCTGTGCATGGATACTTGGACTGCTCTGCCATGTAGCTAGATCTCAGTATTTGGACTGATCTGCCAAGGAGGTAGCTCTCTGTATATGAACATATTGGATTTTTCTTCAATGTAGCTAGTTCTGAATATATAGACATGTTGGATTAATTAGCATGGAAGCTAGTGCTCTTGTCTGTGTATGGAAAATTGGAATCATCTGCCTTTTTGCTATATCTCTGTATATGGAAATGTTACACTACCCTGTCATGTAGCTAGCTCTCTGTATATGGACATTTTGTGCCTGTCTATCATGTAGCTAGCTGTCTGTACATGGATATGATGGACTGATCTGCCAAGTACGTAGCTATCTGTATATGAACATATTGGACTTGTCAGCCATGTAGCTAGCTCTCAATATTGGACATGCCCAACTCATTACCCAGGTAGCTAGTACTCTTTATTTGGACATGTTGGACTACTCTGCTTTGTAGCTAGCCCTTAGTATATGAATACTTTAGACTCATCTGCCATGTAGTTTGAACTCTGTATATGGAAGTGGTGCACTACTCTGCCATGTGACTAGCTCTCTGTATATGGACATTTTGGACTCGTCTAACATATAGCTAGCTCTCTCTGCATAAATATTTTCGACTGATCTGTCATGTAGATAGCACTCAGTATATGGACACGTTGGATACGTGTTCCATTTAGCTAGAACTCTGTGTATGGAAATTTTGCACTACTCTGCCATGTAGCTAGCATGCGCTATATAGACAAGTTGGACTCATCTGCCTTGCAGGTAGCACTCTGTATATGGAAATGTGGCACTACACTGCCATGTAGCTAGCTCTCTTTTAATGGACATTTTGGACTCGTCTGCCATGAAGCTAGCTCTCAGTATATGGACATGTTAGATTCAGTTGTCTTGTAGCTAGAATTCTGTATATGGAAATGTTGCAATGCCCTGTCATGTAGCTAGCTCATTGTATATGGACATTTTCAATTCATCACCCTTTTAGCTATAACTCTGTATATGGAAACGTTGCACTACCCTGCCAAGTATCTAGCTCACTGTATATGGACATTTTGGACTCGTCTGCCACTTAGCTAGCTCTATGTACATGAATTCTGTATATAAACATATTGAACTTGTCTGCCATGTAGCTAGCTCTCAGTATATAGACAAGTTGGACTCATCTGCCGTGTAAATAGAATTCTTTATACAGAAATGTTACACTACCCTGCCATGTTACTAGCTCACTGTGTATGGACATTTTGGACTCATCTGCCACGTAGCTATCACTCTGTACATGAATATGTTGGACTGAGCTGCCAAGTAGGTAGCTCTCTGTATATAAACACACTGGACTTGTCTGCCATCTAGTTAGCTCTCAATATATGGCCATGTTGGAATAATCTGTCATGTAGCTAGCTCCCAGTATAAGGACATGTTGGACACATCTGCAATGTAGCTAGCGCTGAGTATATGGACATGTTGGACTCATCTGCCATGTAGCTAGTATACTGTATATGGACATGTTGGATTGATCTACCATGTAAGTAGCTCTCAGTATATGGGCATGTTGGACACATCTGCCATGTAGGTAGAACTCTGTATATGGAAATGTTGGACTATTCTTCCAAGTAGCTGGCTCACTGTATATACAATTGGACTCATCTGCCTTGTAGCTAGAACTCCGTACATGGATATGTTGCATTACCCTGCCATGTAGATAGTTCTCTGTATATGGACAATTTGGACTCATCTGCCATGTTGCTAGCTCACAGTATATGGACATGTTGGAGTCATTAGACAGGTAGCTAGTATTCTTTATATGGACATATTGGACTAATATGCCATGTAGCCTGTTCTCAGTATATGAAGACTTTGGACTTATCTGCCATGTAGCTTGAATTCTGTATATGGAAATGATGTACTATTCTGCCATGTAGCTAGCTGTCTGTATAGAATATTTTGGACTCGTCTGACATGTAGCTAGCTCCTTGTACATGGTTATTTTTGACTAAACTGCCATGTAGCTATCTCTCAGTATATAGACAAGTTGGACTCGTCTGCCTTGTAAGTACAACAATGTAGATGGAAATGTTGCTCTACCCTGCCATGTAGCTAGCTCTCTGTATATGGACATTTTACCTTGTCTTCCATGAAGCTAGCTCTCAGTACATGGACACGTTGGATTCATCTGTCATGTAGCTAGAACTCTGTACATGGATATGTTGGACTGATCTGCCAAGTAGGTAACTCTCTATATATGAACATATTGAACTTGTCTGAGATGTTGCTAGCTCTCATTATATGGACATGTTGGAATCATCTGCCATATGGACATGTTGGACTACTCTGTTTTTAGTTAGCTCTCAGTATATGGACATGTTGGACATATCTGCCATGTAGCTAGAAGTCTGTATATGGAAATATTTCACTATGCTGCCATGTAGCTAGCTTCCTGTATATGGATATTTTGAATTTGTCTGCTATGTTGTTAGCTCTCTGTACATGGATATGTTTCACTGATCTGCCAAGTTGGTAGCTATCTGTATATGAACATATTAGACTTTTCTGCCATGTACCTATCTCCCAGTATATGTTCATGTGAGACACATCTGCAATGTAGCTAGTGCTCAGTATATATACATGTTGAACTCATTACCCAGGTAGCAAGTACTCTTTTTGTGGACATTTTTGTCTAATCTGACATGTAGCCAGCTCTCAATATATGAACACTTTGGACTCAACTGCCATGTAGTTTGAACTCTATATATGAAAATGAAGCACTACTCTGGCACTTAGCTAGCTCTCTGCATATGGATATTTTGGACTCATCTGACATGTTTGTAGCTCTCTGTGCATGGATATTTTGAACTGATCTGCCATGTAGTTAGCTCTCAATATGTGGACACATGGACACATCTGCCATGTAGCTAGAACTCTGTATATGGAAATGTTGCATTACTCTGCCATGTTGCTAGATCTCTGTATATAGACAAGTTGAATTTATCTGCCTTGAAGCTAGAACTCTAATTATGGAAATGTTGTACTACCCTGTCGTGTAGCTAGCTCTCTGTATATGGACATTTTTTACTCGTCTGCCATCTCACTAGCTCTCTGCACATGAATATGTTGGACTGATCTGCCAAGTAGGTAGCTCTCTGTGTATGAACATATTGGACTTGTGGGCCATGTAGCTAGCACTCAGTATATGGACATGTTGGACACATCTGTCATGTAGCTTGAACTCTGTATATGGAAATGTTGCACGGTCCTGCCATGTAGCTAGCTCTCTGTATATAGACATTTTGAACTCATCTGCTATGTAATTAGGTCTCTGTACATGGATATGTTGGACTGATCTGCCAAGTAGGTTGCTATCTGTATATGACCATATTGAACTTGTCTCCCAGTATATGAACATATTGGACACATAGCAACGTAGCTAGTGTTCAGTATATGTACATGTTGGACTCATTAACCAGGTAGCAAGTACTATTTTTATGGACATGTTGACTACTCTGGCATGTAGTCAGCTCTCAATATATGAACACTTTGGACTCATCTGCTATGTAGTATGAACACTATATATCAAAATGATGCACTCTGCCATGTAGCTAGCTCTCTTCATATGGATATTTTGGATTCATCAGACATGTTGCTAGCTCTCTGTGAATGGATATTTTGGACTGATCTGCTATATAGTTAGCTCTCAATATATGTAAAAGTTGGATATGTCTGCCATGTCACTAGAACTCTGTACAAGGAAAAGTTGCACTACTCTGCCATGTGGCTAGATCTCTGTATATAGACAAGTTGAATTCATCTGCCTTGAAGCTAGAACTCTGATTATGGAAATGTTTCACTACCCTCTCTGTATATGGACATTTTGGACTTGTCTGCCATGTTGCAAGCTCTCTGTATATGGATATGTTGGACTGATCTGTCAAATACTTAGCTCTCTGTGTATGAACTTATTGGACTTGTCTGCCATGTAGCTAGCACTCAGTATATGGATATTTTGGACTCTTCTGCCATGTAGATAGCTCTCAGTATATGGACATGTTGGATTCATTTGCCAGGTAGCTAATCTTCTTTATATGAACATGTTAGACTAATCTGCCATGTAGCTAGCTCTCAGTATATGAACACTTCGGACTCATATGCCATTTACCTTGTACTCTGTATATGGAAATTATGTGTTTCTTTGCAATGTCACGAGCTCTCTGTATATGGACATTTTTACTCATCTGACATGTAACTAGCACTCTATGCATTGATATTTTCGACTGATCTGCCATGTAGTTAGGTGTCAATATATGGACACATTGTACAGATCTGCCATGTAGCTAGAAGTTTGTATATGTAAATGTTGCACTACCTGTCATGTCGCTAGCTCTCTGTATATGGACATGTTGGGCTCGTCTGCCATGTTGCTAGCTCTCTGTTCATGGATATGTTGGACTGATCTGCCAAGTAGGTAGCTTTCTGTATATGAACATATTGGACTTGTCTGCCATGTAGCCAGCTTTCAATATATGGACACGTTGGACACATCTGCAATGTAGCTAGAACACTGTATATGGACATGTTGGACTCATTAGTCAGGTAGCTAGTACTCTTTATATGGACATGTTGGACTACTCTACGATGTAGCTAGCTCTCAGTATATGAACACTGTAGACTCATCTGCCATGTACCTTGAACTCTGTATAGGGAAATGATGCAATACTTTGCAATGTAGCGAGCTCTCTATATATGGACATTGTGGACTCGTCTGCCATGTTGCTAGCTGTCTGTTCATGGATATGTTCGACTGATCTGACAAGTAGGTAGCTTTCTGTATATGAACATATTGGTCTTGTCTGCCATGTAGCCAACTCTCAGTATATAGAAATGTTAGATTCATCTGCAATGTAGCTAGTACCCTATATTTGGACATATTGTACTACTATGCTTGAAGCTAGCTCTCAGTATATGGACACGATGGAAACATCAGCCATATAACTAGAAATCTGTATATGGACATGTTGGACTCATTAGCCAGGTTGCTAATAGTATTTATATAGACATGTTGGACTACTCTACCATGTAGCTATTTCTCAGTAAATGAACACTGTGTACTCATCTGCCATGTACCTTGAACCCTGTATATGGAAATGATGCACTACTCTGCCATGTAGTTAGCTCTCTGTATATGGACATTTTGGACTCATCTGCCATGCATCTAGCTCCCAGTATATGGACTTGTTGGACTCATCTGCCTTGTAGCTAGAACACTGTATATGGAAATGTTGCACTCACTTGCCATGTAGCTAGTTCTCTGTATATGGACACTTTGGAAACATCTGCCTTGTACCTAGAACCCTGGAAATGGTGCACTCCTTTCCCATGTAGCTAGCTCTCTGCATATGGACATTTTCTACTCGTCTGTCATGTAGCTAGCTCTCTGTACATGCATTTCTTGGCTTGATCTGCCAAGTAGGTATCTCTCTTTATATGAATATATTGGACTTATCTACCATGTACCTAGCTCTCATATATAGAGGCAAGTTGGACTCATCTGCCTTGTAACTAGAATTCTGTATATGGAAGTGTTGCACTACCCTGCCATGAAGCTACCTCTCTGTATATGGATATTTTGGACTCATCTGCCAAATAGCTAGCTCTTTGTATATGGATATGTTGTACTCTTCTGTCAAGTAGGCAGCTCTCTGTATATGAACATATTGCATTTGTCTGCCATGTAGCTACCTCTCAGTATATGGACATGTTGGACAGATCTGCCATAAAGGTAGCTCTCAGTATATGGACACGTTGGACACATCTGCCATGTAGCTAGAATTCTGTATATGAAAATGTTGCAATACACTGCCATTTACCTACCTCTTAGTATATATGCAAGTTGGACTCATCTGCCTTGTAACTAGAACTCTGTATATGGAAATGTTGCACTACACTGCCATGTAGCTAGCTCTCTCTATATGGACATTATCAACTCATCTGCCATGTCACTAGCTTTCAGTACATGGGTATGTTGGATTCATCTGCCAAGTAGTTAGCTCTCTGTATGTGAACATATTGGACTTGTATGCCATGTAGCTAGCTCTCAGTATATGGACATGTTGAACTCATCTGCCATGTAGCTAGTACCATGTATGTGGGCATGAGAAACCACTCTGCCATTTAGCTAGCTCTCAGTATATGGACACGTTGGACACATCTGCCATTTAGTTAGAACACTGTATATTGAAATGTTGCACTATACTGCCATGTAGCTAGCTCTCAGTATATGGACATTTTGGACTCATCTGCCATGTATCTAGCACACTGTATATGGACATGTTGGACTACTTACTCTGTCATGTAGCTCTCAGTATATGGAAATGTTGTACTCATTATCCAGATAGCTACTATTCTTTATATGCATATGTAGGACTCCTCTGCCATGTAGCTAGCTCTCAGTATATTAACATTTTGAACTCATCTACCATGTAGCTTGAACACTGTATATGGAAATGATGCACTACTCTGCCATGTAGCTATCTCTCTGTATATGGACATTTTGGGCTTGTCCATGGATATTTTGGACTGAGATGCCATGTAGGTTGCTCTAAATATATGAACAAGTTGGCATCATCTGCCGTGTTGCTAGAAATGTGTATATGGAAATTTTGCACTTCTCTGCCATGTAGCTAGGTCTCTGAATATGGACAATTGGACTCAACTGTCATGTAGCTAGCTGTCTGTACATGGATATGTTCGACTTATCTGGCAAGTAGCTAGCTGTCTGTATATGAACATATTGAACTTGTCTGCCATGTAGCTAGCTCCCAGTACATGGACATGTTGGACACATCTGCAATGTAGGTAGCTCCCAGTATATGAACATATTGGACTCATCTGCCATGTAGCTAGTAGACTATATATGGACATGTTGGACTGATCTTCCATGTAGGAAGCTCTCAGTATATGGACACGTTGGACACATCTGCCATGAATATAGAACTCTGGATATATAAATATTGCACTACCCTGTCATGTAGCTAGCTCTATGTATATAGACAAGTTTGACTCATCTGACTTGTAGCTAGAACTCTGTATATGTAAATGTTACACTACACTGACATGTAGCTAGCTCTCTGTATTTGCACTATTTGGACTCGTCTGCCCTATAGTTAGATCTCTGTACATGGATATGTTGGACTGATCTGCCAAGAAGGTAGCTCTCTCTGTATATAAATATATTGAACTTGTCTGCTGTGTAGCTAGCTCCCAGTATATGGGCATGTTGGACACATCTGCAATGTAGCTAGCTCTTAGAATATGGACATGATGGAGTCATTAGCCAGGTTGCTAATACCCTGTATATCGACATGTTCGACTACTCTGCCATGTAGCTAGTTCTCAGTATATGAACACTTTGGACTCATCTGCCTTGTTGCTTGAACTCTGTATATGTAAATGATGCATTTCTCTGTTATGTAGCTAGCTCTCTTTATATGGATATTTGCACTACACAGCCATGTTGCTCTCTGTAAATTGATAAATTGGACTCATCTTCCTTGAAGCTAGAAGTCTACTTATGGAATTGTTGCCCTACTCTGTCATGTAGTTAGGTCTCTATACATGAATATTTTGGACTGATCTGCCATGTAGTTATCTGTCAGTATATGGACCCATTAGACACGACTGCCATGTAGTTAGAACTCTGATTATGATAATGTTGCACTACCCTGCCATGTAGCTAGCTCTCTGTATGTGAACATTTTTAACTCGTCTGCCATGTAGCCAGCTCTATGTACATGGATATGTTGGATTGATCTGCCAAGTACGTATCTGTCTGTATAGGAACATATTGGGCTTGTCTTCCATGTAGCCAGCTCTCAGTATATTGACACGTTGGACACATCTGCCATGTAGCTAGGTCTCAGTATATGGAAATGTTGCACTACAAAACCATGTAGCTAGCTTTCTGTATATAGACAAATTGGACTCATCTGCCTTGTAGCTAGAACTCTGTATATGGAAATGTTGGACTACCCTGCCATGTAGCTAGCTCTCTGTATATGGACTTTTGGGCTCGTCTGTCATGTAGCTAGCTCTCTGTACATCGATATGTTACACTGATCTGTGAAGTTGGTAACTCTCTGTATATGAACATATTGGACTTGTCTGCCTTGTAGTTAGCCCTCAGTATAGGGACATGTTGGACTCATCAGCCAGGGAGCTAGTACCCTGTATATGGACATGTTGCACTACTCCGCCATGTAGCTCTCTGTAAATTGATAACTTGGACTCATCTTCCTTGAAGCTAGAAGTCTGCTTATGGAAATGTTGCCCTACTCTGCCATGTAGCTAGGTCTCTATACATGGATATTTTGTACTGATCTGCCATGTAGTTATCTGTCAGTATATGGACCCATTAGACATGACTGCCATGTAGTTAGAACTCTGGTTATGATAATGTTGCACTACCCTGCCATGTAGCTAGTTCTCTGTATGTGAACATTTTGGACTCGTCTGCCATGTAGCTTGAACTCTGTATATGGAAATGATGCACTAGTCTGCCATGTAGCAAGCTCTCTACATATGGACATTTTTGACTCGTCTGACATGTAGCTAGCTCTGTGCATGGATACTTTGGACCGATATGCCATGTGGTTAGCTCTCTGAATATAGACATGTTGGACTTATCTGCCTTGTAACTATAACTCTGTACAGGGAAATGTTTCACTACACTACCATGTAGGTAGCTCTCTGTATATGGACATTTTAGACTCATTTGCCATGTAGCTTGAATTCTGTATATGGAAATGATGCACTAATCTGCCATGTAGCTAGCTCTCAGAATATGGATATTTTGGATTCATCTAACATGTAGCTAGATCTCTGTGCATGGATAGTTTGGAGTGATCATCCATGTAGGTAGTTCCCAGTATATGGACACGTTGGACATATCTGCCATGTAGCCAGAATTCAGTATATGGAAATGTTGCACTACCCTACCAGGTAGTTAGCTCTCTGTATATGGACATTTTGTACTCGTCTGCCATGTAGCTAGAACTCTATACATAGATATGTTGGACTGACCTGCCAAGTATGTAGCTCTCTGTCTATGAATATATTGGACTTGTCTGTCATGTAGCTAGCTCTCAGTATAAGAACATGTTGGACTCATCTGCTTTGCAGTTAGTATCGTGTTTATGGACATGTTGGACTACTGTGCATGAAGCTTTCTCTCAGTATATTAGCACTTTGGACACATCTGACATGTCGCTAGAACTCTTTATATGGAAATGTTGCACTACACTGCCATGTAGCTATCTATCTTTATATGCACATTTTGGACTCGTCTGTCATGCATCTATCTCTCTATTCCTGGATATGTTGGATTGATCTACCAAGTAAGTACCTCTCAGTATATGAACATATTTGACATGTCTGACATGTAGCTCGCTCTAAGTATATGGATCTGTTGGACACATCTTCCATGTAGCTAGTACCATTTATATGGACATGTTGCACGACCCTGCCATGTAGCTAGTTCTCTGCATATAGTCAAGTTGGACTCATCTGCCTTGTAGCTAGAACTCTGTATATGGAAATGTTGCACTACCCTGCCATGTAGCTAACTTTCTGTATATGGACATTTAAAATTTGTCAGCCATGTAGCTTTTACTCTGTATATTGAAATGATGTACTACTCTGCCATGTAGCTAGCTCTCTGTATATGGACATTTTGAACTCATCTGACATGTCGCTGGTTCTCTGTGCATGGATATTTTGGACTGATCTGCCAAGCAGTTAGCTCTCACTATATGGACACGTTGGACACATCTGCCATGTAGCTAGAACTCTGATTATGAAAATGTTGCACAACCCTGCCATGTAGCTAGCTCTTTGTATATAGACAAGTTGGACTCATCTTCCTATTAGCTAGAACTCTATATATGGAAATGTTGCATTAGCCTGCCATGTAGGTAGCTCTCGGTATATGGACATTTTGGAAGAGTCTGATCTGTAGCTAGCTCCCGGTGCATGGATATTATGGACTGATCTGAAATGTAGGTAGCTCTCGATATGTGAATATGGACATTTTGGACTCATCAGCCATGTAGTTTGAACTCTGTATATGGAAATGATGCACTACTCTGCCACATAGCTATCTCTCTGTATATGGACATTTTTGACTCATCTGACATGTTGCTAGCTCTCTGTGCATGGATATTTTGGACTGATCTTCAAAGTAGGTACCTCTCAGTATATGATCACGTTTGAAACATCTGCCATGGAGCTAGAACTTTAATTATGATAATGTTGCACTACTCTGCTATGTAGCTAGCTCTCTGTATATAGACAAGTTGGACTCATCTGCCTTGTACCTAGAACTCTGTATATGGAAATATTGCACTACCATGCCATGTAGCTAGCTCTCTGTATATGGACATTATGGTCTCGTCTGGCATGTAGCTTTAAATCTGTATATGGAAATGATGCACTACTCTGCCATGTAGTTCGTTCTTTAGTATATGGACATTTTGGACATATGTAACATGTAGCTAGCTCTCTGTGCATGGATATTTTGGACTGATCTGCAATGTAGGTAGCTCTCAGTATATGGACACCTTGATCACATCTGCCACTCTGTATATGGAAATGTTGCACGACCCTGCCATTTAGCTAGTCCTCTGTATATGGACATTTTGGACTCGTCTGCCATGGAGCTAGCTCTTTGTACATGGATATGTTGTACTGACCTGCCATGTAGCTAGCTCTCTCTATATGAACATATTGGACTTGTCTGCCATGTAGATATCTCTCAGTACATAGACATGTTGGACTCATCTGCCTTGTAGCTAGAACTCTGTATATAGAAATGTTGCGCTATTCTGCCATGTACCTGGCTCTCTGTACATTTTGGATTTGTTTGTCTTGAAGCTAAAACTCTGCACATGGATTTGTTGGACTGATATGTTGCTTGCTCCCCATATATGGACATGTTGTACTCATCTGCCATGTAGATAGTACCTTGTATATGGACATGTTGGACTACTCTGCCATGTAGCTAGCTCTCATTATATGCACACATTGGACATATCTGCCATGTAGCTAAAACTTTCTATATGGAAATGTTGCACTACTCTGCCATGTAGCTAGGTGTCAGCGTATGGACATGTTAGACACATCTGCCATGTAGCTCAAACTCTGTATTTGGAAATGTTGCACTACTTTGCCAAAATTGAGTCATCTGCCTAATATTTAGAACTCTGTATATGGAAATGTTGCACAACTCAGACATAGAGCCAGCACTCTGTATATAGACAAGTTGGACTCATCTGCCTGGAAGCTACAACTCTGTATATTTAAATGTTGCTCTACCCTGCCATATAGCTAGTTCTCTGTAAATGAACATTTTGGACTCATCTGCCATGTAGCTAGCTCTCTGTATTTGGATATGTTGGACTGATCTGCCATGTAGCTAGCTCTCAGTATATGGACACGTGGGACACAACTGCCATAGAGCTAGAACTCTGTATATGGAAAAGTTGCACTGCTCTGCCTTGTAGCTAGCTCTTTGTACATAGACATTTGCACACATCTGCTATGTAGCTTGAATTCTGTGTATGGAAATGTTGCACTACTCTGACATGTAGCTAGCTCTCTGTACATGGATATTATGGGCTGATCTTCCATGTAGGTAGGTCTCAGTATATACACAAGTTAGACACATCTGCCATGGTGTTAGAACTTTGCATATGGAGAGGATGGTCTACTCTGTCTTATAGTTATCCCTCATTATATGGACAAGTTGGACACATCTGCCATGTAGCTAGAACTCTGATTATGGGAATTTTGCACTACTCAGCCATATAGTTAGCTCTCTGTAAATAGACAAGTTGGATTCATCTGCCTAGTAGCTAGAACTCTGTATATGGAAATGTTGCACTACCCTTCCATGTAGCTAGCTCTCTTTATTTGGACGTTTTGGACTCGTCTGCCATATAGCTTGAACTCTGTATATGGAAATGATACACTACTCTGCCATTTAGCTAGCGCTCTGTATATGGACATTTTGGACTCATCTGACATGTAGCTAGCTTTCTGTGCATGAATATTTTGGACTTATCTGCAGTGTAGTTAGGTCTAAGTATATGGACACGTTGGACACATCTGCCATGTAGCAAGAATTCTGTGTATGGAAATGATGCGCTACCCTGCCATGTAGCTAGCTCTCTGTATATAGACAAGTTGGACTCATCTACCTCGTAGGTAGAACTCTGTATATGGAAATGTTGCACTACGCTGCCATGTAGCTAGCTCTCTGTATATTGATGTTTTGGACTAGTCTGACATGTACCTTGCTATCTGTAGATGCATATGTTGGACTGATCTGTAAAGTACCTAACTCTCTGTTTATGAACATAATGGACAGGTCTGCCCTGTACCTAGCTCTCAGTATACGGACATGTTGGACTCATCTGCCATGTAGCTAGTACCCTGTATTTAGACAAGTTGGACTCATCTGCCATGTTGCTAGTACCCTGTATATAGACAACTTGGACTCATCTGCCTTGTAACTAGAACACTGTTTATGGAAATGATGCACTACTCTTCCTAGTAGCTAGCTCTCTGTATATGGACATTTTGGACTCATCTGACACGTAGCTAGCTTTCTGTGCATGAATATTTTGGACTGATCTGCAATGTAGGTAGGTCTCAGATTATGCACACATTGGACACATCTGTCATGTAGCTAGAAATCTTTATATGGAAATGTTGCACTACCCTGCCATGTAGCTAGGTTTCTGTATATGGGCATTTTGGACTCGTCTACCTGTAAATACCTCTTTGTACATGGATATATTGGAATGATATGCAATGTAGCTAGTCTCTGTATATGAACAAATTGGACTTGTCTACCATGTAGCTAGCTCTCAGTGTATGGACATGTTGGACTCATCTGACTTGAAGCTAGAACTCTATATATGGAAATGTTGCACTATCCTGCAATGTAACTAGCTCTCTGTGTAAGGAGAAGTTGGATTCATCTGCCATGTAGCTAGTACCGTGTATATGGACATGTTGGACTACTCTGCCATGTAGCTAGTTCTCAGTGTATGGACACGTTGGACATATCTGCCATGTATCTAGAACTCTGCATATGCAAATGTTGCACTACTCTGTCACATAGCTAGCTCTCTTTATGTGGACATTATTCCCTCATCTGCCATGAAGCGAGCTCTATGTACATGGCTATGTTGGACTGCTCTGTCAAGTAGGTAGCTTTCTTATATAAACATATTGGACTTGTCTGACATGTAGCTAGCTCTCAGTATATAGACAAGTTAGACTCAACTGCCTTATAGCTAGAACACTGTATATGGAAACGTTGCACTACATTTCCATGTAGCTAGCTCTCTGTATATGGACATTTTGGATTTGTCTGCCATATAGATAGCTCTCTGTACATGGATATGTTGGACTGATTTGCAAAGTAGGTAGCTCTCTGTATATGAACAAATTGGACATGTCTGCCATGTAGGTGGCTCTCTGTATATAAACATATTGGACTTGTCTGCCATGTAGCTAGCTCTCAGTATATGGACATGTTGGATTCATCTGCCATGTATCTAGTACCATGTATATGGACATGTTGGACTATTCTGCCACATAGCTAGCTCTCAGCATATGGACACGTTGGACACATCTGCCATGAAGCTAGAACTCTGTATGCGGAAATGTTG
>NW_006408841.1:2683865-2688242 GCF_000296735.1 Chrysochloris asiatica
GACACATCTGCCATGTAGCTTGAACTCTGTATATGGAAATGATGCAATACTCTTCCATGTAGTTAGCTCTCTGTATACTAACATTTTGGACTCATCTGACAGGTAGCAAGCTCTCTGTGCATGGATATTTTGGACTGATCTGCAATTTAGGTAGTTCTCAGTATATGGACATGTTGGACTTATCTGCCTTTTAGCTAGAACTCTGTATATGGAAATGATGCACTACCCTGCCATGAAGCTATCTCTCTGTATAAGGACATGTTGAACTCATCTGCCATGTAGCTAGATCTCTCTACATGGATATTTTGGACTGATCCCCCCTGGACGTAGGTCTCAGTATATGGACACATTGGACATATCTGCCATGTAGTTAGAACTTTGTATATGGAAATGATGGACTACTCTGCCACGTAGCTACCATTCAGTATATGGACAAGTTGGACACATCATCCATGAAACTAAAACTCTGATTATGGAAATTTTGCACTACTCTTCCATGTAGCTGCCTCTCTATACATGGATATGTTGAAGTGATCTGCCATGTAGCAAGAACTATGATTATGATAATGTTGCACTACCCTCAGATGTAGCTGCTCTCTGTATATAGACAAGTTGGATTCATCTGCCTAGAAGCTAGAACTCTGTATATGGAAATATGGCACTACCCTGCAATGTATCTGGCTCTCTGTATATGGCAATTTTGGACTCGTCTGTCTAGCCATGTAGCTAGCTTTCACTATATGAATATTTTGGACTGGTCTGACATGTCTCTAGCTCTCTGTTCATGGATACTTTGGACTGATCTGCCATGTAGTTAGCTCTCAGTATATGAACATGTTGGACACATCTGCCATGTTGCTTAAATTTTGAATATGGAAATGTTGTACTACTCTGCCATGTTGCTAGATCTCTGTATATAGAAAAGTTGGACTCATCTGGCTTGAAGATAGAACTCTGTATATGGAAATGTTGCACTACCCTGCCATGTAGCTAGCTCTGTGTATATAAACATTTTGGACTTATCTTCCATGTAGCTAGCTCTCTGTACATGGATATGTTGGACTGATATGCCACGTAGCTAGCTCTCTGTATATGGACACTTTGGATTTTCTTCCATGTAGCTAAAACTCTGTACATGGATATGTTAGACTGATCTCCAATGTAGCTAGTTCTCCATATATGGAAATGTTAGACTCATCTGCCATGAAGGTAGTACCGTGTATATGGACATGTTGGACTACTCTGCCGAGTAACTAGCTCTCAGTATATGGACATGTTGGACACATCTGCCATGTATCTACAACTCTGCATATGGAAATGTTGCACTACTCTGACATGTAGCTAGCTCACTTTGTATGGACATGTTGGACTCATCTGCCTTGTAGTTAGAACTCTATATATGGAAATGTTGCACTACCCTGCAATGTAGCTAGCTCTTTGTACATGGATATGATACACTTATCTGCCAAGTAGATAGCTCTCTGTATATGAACATATTGGACAAGTCTTCCATAGAGCTAGCTCTCATTATATGAATACCTTGGACATATCTGCCATGTAGCTGGAACTCAGTATATGGAAATGTTGCACTACCCTGCCATGTAGCTAGCTCTCTGTACATGGATATGTTGGACTAATCTGCCAAGTAGGTTGGTCTCTGTATATGAACATATTTGACTTGTCTGCCCTGTAGGTGGCTCTCAGTATATGGACATGTTGGACACATCTGCCATGTAGCTACTACCTTGAATATGGACATGTTGGACTACAGCTAGCTCTCAGTATATAGACATTTTGTAATCGTCTGCCCTGTAGCTGGATTTCTGTACATAGATATGTTGCTCTGATCTGTCAAGTAGGTAGGTCTTTGTACATGAACATATTGGGATTGTCTGCCATGTGGGTGACTCTCAGTATAAGGACATGTTGTACACATCTGCCATGTAGCTAGTACCATGTATATGGACATGTTGGATTATTCTGCCACATAGCTAGCTCTCAGCATATGAACACGTTGGACATATTTGACACGTAGCTAGAACCCTGTATATGAAAATGTTGCACTACTCTGCCATGTAGCTAGCTCTCTGTATATAGACAAGTTGGACTCATCTGCCTTGTAGCTAGAACTCTGTATATATGGAAATGTTGCACTACCCTACAATGTGGCTAGCTCTCTGTATATGGACATTTTGGACTAGTCTGACATGTAGTTAGCTCTCTGTACATGGATATGTTGAACCAATCTGCCACATAGGTAGCTCTCTGTATATGAACTTATTGGACTTGTCTGACATGTGGGTGACTGTCATTATATGAACAAGTTGGACACATCTGCCATGTTGCTAGTACCCTGAATATGGACATGTTGGACTACTCTGCCATGTAACTTGATCTCTTTATATAGACAAGTTGGACTCATCTGCCTTGTAGCTAGAACTCTGTATAAGGAAATATAGCACTACCCTGCCAAGTGGATAGCTCTCTGTATATGGACACTTTGGAACTCAGTATATGGAAATGTTGCACTTCCTTGCCACGTAACTTGCTCTCTGTATATAGACAAGTTGGACTCATCTGCTTTGTAGGTATTACACTGTATATGGAAATATAGCACTACCCTGCCAAGTGGATAGCTCTCTGTATATGGAAACTTTGGGCTCATCTGACATGTAGCAAGCTCTATGTACCTGGATATGTTGGACTGATCTGCCAAGTAGGCAGCTCTTTGTACATGAACATATTGGAATCATCTGCCATGTGGGTGACTCTCAGTATATGGATATGTTGTACACATCTGCCATGTAGCTAGTAGTCTGAATATGGACATGTTGGACTACTTTGCCATGTAGCTAGCTCTCAGTATATGGACACGTTGGACATATCTGCCATGTAGCTAGAAGTCTGTATATGAAATTGCTGCATTACTCTGCCATGTAGCTAGCTCTCTGTATATAGAGAAGTTGGACTCTTCTGCCTTGTAGCTAGAACTCTGTATATGGAAATGTTTCACTACTCTGCCATGTAGCTAGGTCTCTGTATATCGACAAGATGGACTCATCTGCCTTGTAGCGAGAAATCTGTATATGGAAATGTTGCACTACCCTGCTATGTGGCTAGCTCTCTGTATATGGATATTTTGGACTCATCTGCCATGTAGCTAGCTATCTGTACATGGATATGTTGGACTGATTTGTCAAGTATGTATGTCTCTGTATATGAACATATTGGACTTGTCTGTCCTGTAGGTTTCTCTCAGTATTTGGACACGTTGGACACATCTGTCATGTAGCTAGAACTCTCTATATGGATATACTGCACTACACTGCCATGTAGCTAACTCTCTTTACATAGACAAGTTGGACTTGTCTGCCATGTAGCTAGCTCTCTGTACATGCATATGCTGGACTGATCTACCAAGAATCTAACTCTCTGTATATCAACATATTGGACTTGTCTGCCATGAATCTATCACTCAGTATATGGACACGTTGGACACATATGTCATGTAGCTAGAACTCTGCATATGGACATGTTGCATTACACTGCCATGTAGCTAGCTCTCTGTTTATAGAAAAGTTGGACTCATCTGCCTTGTAGCGAGAACTCTGTATATGGAAATGTTGTACTACCCTGCCATGTAGTAAGCTCTCTGTATATGGACATTTTGGACATGTGTGCCATGTAGCTAGCTCTCTGTACATGGATATGTTACACTGATCTGCCAAGTTGGAAGCTCTCTGTATATGAACATATTGGACTTGTCTGCCCTGTATTTACATCTCAGTATATGGACATGTAGGACACATCTGCCATGTAGCTAGTACCCTGAATATGGACATGTTCGACTACTCTGCATTTGTAGCTAGCTCTCAGTATATAGACACGTTGGACACATCTGTCATGTAGCTAGAACTCTGTATATGGAAATGTTGCACTACACTGTTATATAGCTAGCTCTCTGTACATAGACAAGTTGGACTCATCTGCCTTGTAGCTAGAACTCTGTACATGGAAATATTGTACTACCATGCCATGTAGTTAACTCTCTCAATATGGACATTGTGGATCTGTGTGCCATGTAGCTAGCTCTCTGTACATGGATATGATATACTGATCTGCCAAGTAGGTAGCTCTCTGTATATGAGCATATTGGACATGTCTGCCATAGAGCTAGCCCTCATTATATGAATACCATTGACACATCTGCCATGTAGATGGAACTCAGTATATGGAAATGTTGCACTACCCTGCCATGTAGCTAGCTCTCTGTACATAGATATGATACACTTATCTGCCAAGTAGATAGCTCTCTGTATATGAACATATTGGACAAGTCTTCCATAGAGCTAGCTCTCATTATATGAATACCTTGGA
>NW_006408841.1:2688827-2689523 GCF_000296735.1 Chrysochloris asiatica
AGCTCTCTGTATATGAATATATTGGATATATCTGCCATATAGCTAGCTCTCAGTATATGAACACCGTTGAAGCATCTGCCATGTAGCTAGACTCAGTATATAGAAATGTTGCACTACCCTGCAATGTAGCTAGCTCTCTGTATATGGACATTTTACACTTGTCAGCCATGTAGCTTGTACTCGGTATATGGAAATGATGCGCTACTCTGCCATGTAGCTAGCGCTCTGTATATGGACATTTTGAACTCATCTGTCATATCGCTGTCTCTCTGTGCATGAATATTTTGGACTGATCTGCCAAGTAGGTAGCTCTCACTATATGGACACGTTGGACATATCAGCCATGTAGCTAGAACTCTGATTATGGAAATGTTGCACAACCCTGCCATGTAGCTAGCTCACTGTATATATACAAGTTGGACTCATCTTCCTAGTAGCTAGAACACTGTATATGGAAATGTTGCACTAGCCTGCCATGTAGGTAGCTCTCGGTATATGTATCTAGCTCAAAGTATATGGACACGTTGGACATATATGCCATGTAGCTTGGACTGTGTATATGGAAATATTGCACTACACTGCCATGTAGCTAGCTCTCTGTTTATAGACAAGTTGGACTCATCTACCTTGTAGCTAGAACTCTGTATACAGAAATGTTGCACTACACTGTCATGTAGCTAGCTCTCTGTATATAGA
>NW_006408841.1:2689638-2694736 GCF_000296735.1 Chrysochloris asiatica
ATATGGACATTTTGGATCTGTGTGCCATGTTGCTAGCTCTCTGTACATGGATATGATACACTAATCTGCCAAGTAGGTAGCTCTCTGTATATGAACGTATTGGACATGTCTGCCATAGATCTAGCTTTCATTATATGAATACCTTGGATATATCTGCCATGTAGCTGAAACTCAGTATATGGAAATGTTGCACTACCCTGCCAAGTAGGTAGCTCTCTGAATATGAACATATTAGACTTGTCTGCCCTGTAAGTGGCTCTCAGTATATGGACACGTTGAACACATCTGCCATGTAGCAACAACCCTGAATATGGACATGCTGGACTACTCCACCATGAAGCTAGCTCTCAGTATATGGACACGTTGGACACCTCTGCCATGTACCTAGAACTCTGTATATGGAAATGTTGCACTACTATGCCATGTACCTAACTGAATGTATATAGACAAGTTGGACTCATCTGCTTTTTGGCTAGAATTCTGTATATGGAAATGTTGTACTAGCTTCCATGTAGCTAGCTCTCTTTATATAGACAAGATGGACTCATCTGCCTTGTACCTTGAACTCTGAATATGGAAATAATGCCCTAATTGCCATATAGCTAGCTCTCTGTATATGGACTATTTTGACTCTTCCGCCATGTAGCTAGCTCTCTGTACTTGGATATGTTGGACCAATCTATCAAGTAGGTAGCTATCTGTATATGAATATATTGGACATGTCTGCCATGTAGCTATCTCTCTGTACATGGATATGTTGGACTGATCTGACAAGTAGATAACTCTCTGTGTATTAACATATTGGACTTGTCTGCCATGTTGTTGCCTATCAGTATATGGACATGTTGGACACATCTGCCATGTAGCTAGTACCCTGAATATGGCCATGTTGGACTACTCTGCCATGTAGCTAGCTCTCAGTATATGGACACGTTGAACACATCTGCCATTAAGCTAGAACTCTGTATATAGAAATGTTGCACTACTCTGCCATGTAGCTAGCTCTCTGTATATAGACAAGTTGGACTCATCTGCCTTGTAGCTATGACACTGTATATTGAAATATAGCACTAACCTGCAATGTGGACAGCTCTCTGTATATGGAAATTTTGGACTCGTTTTATAATTAGCTAGCTCTCTATACATGGATATGTTGGACTGATCTGCAAAGTAGGTAGCGCTCTGCATATGAACATATTCTATTGTCTGCCCTGTAAGTGGCTCTCAGTATATGGACACATTGGACACACCTGCCATGTAGCTACTACCCTGAATATGGACATGTTGGACTACTCTATCATGTAGCTAGGTCTCAGTATATGTACATTTTGGAATCGTCTGCATTGTAGCTAGCTCTCTGTACATGGATATGTTGGACTAATC
The DNA here is from genome assembly GCF_000296735.1 of Chrysochloris asiatica. Taxonomy (NCBI): domain Eukaryota; kingdom Metazoa; phylum Chordata; class Mammalia; order Afrosoricida; family Chrysochloridae; genus Chrysochloris; species Chrysochloris asiatica. The sequence goes on from NW_006408841.1 coordinate 2,691,022, forward strand.
TGCCAATTAAGTAGCTCTCTGTATATGAACACGTTGGAAACATCTGTCATGTACCTAGAACTCAGTATATGGAAATGTTTCACTACCCTGCCATGTAGCTAGCTCTCTGTATATGGACAAGTTGAACTCATCTGTCTTGTAGCTAGAACTCTGTACATCAATATGTTGGACTGATCTGCCAAGTAGGTAGCTCTCTGTATATGAACGTATTGGACTTGTCTGCCCTGTGGGTGGCTCTCAGTATTTGAACACATTGGACACATCTGCCATGTAACTACAACTCTGTATATGGAAATGTTGCACTACCCTGACATGTAGCTAACTCTCTGTATATGGATATTTTGTACTTGTCTGCCAGTAGCTAGCTCTCTGGACATGAATATGTCAGATTGATCTGCCAAGTAGGTTGCTCTCTGTATATGAACTTATTGGACTTGTCTGCCATATAGCTAACTCTCAGTTTATGGACATGTAGGACACATCTGCCATGTAGCAAGAAACCTGTATATGGAAATGTTGCACTACTCTGCCATGTAGCTAGCTGTCTGTATATAGACAAGTTGGTCTCATCTGCCTGGTTGCTAGAACTCTGTGTATGGAAATGTTGCAATACCCTGCCATGTGGCTAGCTCTCTGTATATGGATAATTTGGACTCGTCTGTCATATAGGTAGTTCTCTGTACATGGATTTGTTGGACTCATCTACCAAGTAGGTATCTGTCTGTATATGAACATATTGGATTTATCTGCCATATAGATAGCTCTCAGTATATGAACACCGTTGACTCATCTACCATGTAGCTAGAACTCAGGATAGGGAAATGTTGCAATACACTGCCATGTAGCTAGCTCTCTGTGTATGAACATTTTGGAATTGTCTGCCATCTAAGTGACTCTCAGTATATGGACAAGTTCAACATATCTGCCATGTATCTAGTACCCTGAATATGGACATGTTGAACACATCTACCCTGTAGCTAGAACTCTGTGTATGGAACTGTTGCACTACCCTGCCATGTCGTTAGATCTCTATATATAGACAAGTCAGACTCATTTGCCTTGTAGCTAGAACTCAGTGTATGGAAAAGTTGCACTACCCTGCCATTTGGCAAGCTTTCTGTATATGGACATTTTGGACTCGTCTGCAATGTAGCTAGCTCTCTGTACATGGATATGTTGGACTGATCTGCCAAGTTGGTAGCTCTCTGCATATGAACATATTGGACTTGTCTGCCATACAGCTAGCTCTCAGTGTTTGGACACATTGGACACGTCTGCAATGTAGATAGAACTCTGTATATGGAAGTGTTGCACTACTCTGACATGAAGATAACTCTCTGTATATAGACAAGTTGGATTTATCTACCTTGTAGCTAGAACTGTCTATATGGAAATGTTGCACTAACCTGTCATGTAGCTAGCTCTCTGTTTAGGGACATTTTGGACTCGTCTGCCATGTAGCTAGCTCTCTGTACATGGATATGTTGGACTGATCTTCCAAGTAGGTCGCCCTCTGTATATGAACATAATGGACTTGTCTGCCATGTATCTAGCTCCCAGTATATGGACTCATTGGACACATATATCATGAAGCTTGAACTCTGTATATGGAAATGTTGCACTACACTGCCATGTAGCTAGCTCTCTGTATATGGACATTTAGGAATTTTCTGCCATGTAGCTAGCTCTCTGTACATGGATATGTTACAATGATCTGCCAAGTAGGTAGCTCTCTGTATGAGAACTTATTAGACTTGTCTTGCCATATAGCTAGTGCTCAGCATATGGACATGATAGACTCATCGGCCAAGTAGCTAATACTCTGTATAAGGACATGTTGGACTGCTCTGCCATGTAGCTAGCTCTCAGTGTATGGACATGTTTTACACATCTGCCGTATACCTAGAATTCTGAAAATGGAAATGTTGCACTACTCTGCCATGTAGATAGGTCTCTCTGTATATAGGCAATTTGGACCCATCTGCCATGTAGCTAGAACTCTGTATAGGGAAATATTGCTCTACACTGCCATGTAGCTATTTCTCTGCATATAGACAAGTTGAACTCATCTGCCTTGTAGCTAGAACTCTGTATATGAAAATATTACACTACCCTGCCATGTAGCTATCTCTCTATATATGGACATTTTAGAATCGTCTGCCATGTAGCTAGCTCTCTGTAGATGGATATGTTGGACTTATCTGCCAAGATGGTTGTTATTGTTTTCAGGTGCCATCGAGTCATAACCAAATCATACCGACCCCATGCACAGCAAAACAAAACAATGTCCGATCCTGGGCCAACCTCACTACCGCTGCCACACTTAATTCCATCAATGATGCCACCTGGCCAATCCATCACGTTAGAGGTCTTCCTCTTTTTCTCTCACCCTCCAACTTACCCAGCATGACATCCTTCTCCAACGATTGTTTCCTCCAGACAATATGTCAAAAACCAAGCTGGTAGCTCTCCATACATGGATAAGTTGGACTGATCTGCCAAGTAGGTAGCTCTCTGGATGTGAACATATTGGACTTGTCTGCCATGTAGTTGGCTCTCAGTATATGGACACGTTGAACATATATACCATGTAGCTACTACCCTGAACATGGACATGTTGGACTACTCTAACATGTAGCTAGCTCTCAGTATATGGACACGTTGGACACATCTCCCATGTAGCTAGAACTCTGTATATTGAAATGTTGCACTACTCTGCCATGTAGTTAACTTTCTGTATATAGACAAGATGGGCTCATCTACCATGTAGCTAGAACTCTGTATATGGAAATTTTGCACTACACTGCCATGTGAGTAGCTCTTTGTATTTGGACATTTTGGACTTGTTTACCATATAGCTAGCTCTCTGTACATGGATATGTTGGACTGATATGCCAAGTAGATAGCTCTTTGTATATGAACATATTTTATTGTCTGCCATATAGCTAGCTCTCAGTATATGAACAAGTTGGACACATCTGCCATATAGATAGACCTCTGTATATGGAATGTTGCACTACTCTGCCATGTAGCTAGCTCTCTGTATAGGGACATTTTGGACTTGTATGCCATATAGCTAGCGCTCTGTACATGGATATGTTGGACTGATCTGACAAGTAGGTAGCTCTCTGTATATGAACATATTGGACTTCTCTGCCCTGTAGCTAGCTCTCTGTATATGGACACGTTGGACACATCTGCCATGTAGGTAGAACTCTGTATATGGAAATGTTGCTCTACACTGCCATGTAGCTAGCTCTATGTATATGGACATTTTGGACTCGTCTATCATATAGCTAGCTCTCTGCACATGGATATGTTGGTCTGATCTTCCAAGTAGGTATTAACTGTATATGAACATATTGGACTTGTCTGCCTTGTAGGCTGCTCTCCGTATATGGACACGTTGGACACATCTGCCATGTAGCTATTACCCTGAATATGGACATGTTGGACACATCTTCCATTTAGATAGATTTCTGTATATGGAAATGTTGCACTACTCTGCCATGTATGTAGCTCTCTGTATATCGACAAGTTGGATTCATCTACATTGTGCCTAGAAATCTGTATATGGAAATGTTGCACTACTCTGCCATGTCACTAGCTCTCTGTATATAGACAAGTCGGACTCATCTGCCTTGTGACTAGAACTCTGTATATGGAAATGTTGCACTATCCTGCCATGTGGCTAGCTCTCTGTATATGGACATTT
>NW_006408841.1:2695544-2697925 GCF_000296735.1 Chrysochloris asiatica
CTCTCTGTATATGAACATATTGAAATTGTCTGCTGTGTAGTTATCTCACAATTTATGGACATGTTGAACACTTCTGCAATGTAGCTAACTCTCAGTATATGGACATGTTGACTCATCTGCCATGTAGTTAGTACCCTGTATATGGACATGTTGGACTACTCTACCATGCAGCTACCTCTCAGTATATGAACACTTTGAACTCATCTGCCATGTAGCTACAACTCTGTATTTGGAAATGATGCACTACTCTGCCATGCAGCTAGCTCTATGTATATGGATATTTTGGACTAGTCTGCCGTGTAGCAAGCTTTCTGTGCATGGGTATTTTGGACTATTCTGCCATGTAGGTTAGTATGCGTATATGGACAAGATGAACACATCAGCCAGGTAGCTAGAACTCTGTATATGAATATCTTGCACTACTCTGCCATGTAGCTAGCTCTCTGTATATAGACAAGTTGGACTCATCTGCCCTAAAGCTTGAACTCTGTATATGGAAATGTGGCACAATGCAGCCATGTAGTTAGCTCTCTGTATATGGACATTTTGGACTCTTTTACCATGTAGCTAGCTCTCTGTACATGGATATGTTGGACTGATCTGCCAATTAGGTAGCTCTCTTTATATGAACATATTGGACTTCTATGCCATTTAGCTAGCTCTCAGTATATGGACATGTTGGACTCATCTGCCATGTAGCTAGTGCCATCTATATGAACATGTTGGAATACACGGCCATGTAGCTAGTTTTGTATATAGACAAGTTGGATTCATCTGCCTTGTAGCTACAATTCTATATATGGGAATTTTGCAATACACTGCCATGTAGCTAGCTTTCTATATATAGACAAGATGGACTTATCTACCTTGTAGCTAGAAATCTGTATATGGAAATGTTGCCCTACACTGCCATATAGCAAGCTCTCCGTATAGGGACATTTTGGACTCATCTGCCATGTAGCTAGCACGCTGTACATGGATATGTTGGACTGATCTGCCAAGTAGGTAGCTCTCTGTATATGAACCTATTGGGTTTTATTGCCATGCAGGTAGCTCTCAGTTTATGGACACGTTGAATTAATTAGCAATGTAGCTGGTACTCTTTATATAGACATGTTGGACTACTCTGCCATGTAGCTAGTCCTCTGTATATAGACCAGTTGGACTCATCTGCCTTGTAGCTAGAACTCTGTATATGGAGATGTTGCACTACCCTGCCATGTAACTAGCTTTTTGTATATGGACTTTTTTGACTTGTCTGCCATGTTGCTAACTCTCTGTATAAGAATATGTTGCACTGATCTGCCAGGTATTTAGCTCTCTGTATATGAACATATTGGACTTGTCTTCCATGTAGCTAGCTCTCAGTATATGGACATTTGGACTCATTAGCCAGGTAGCTATTACTCTTTATATGGACATGTGGGACTACTCTGCCTTGTAGCTACCTCTCAGTATATGAACACTTTGGAGTCAACTGCCATGTGGTTTGAACTCTCTGTATGGAAAAGATGCAATACTCTGCCATCTACCTAGTTCTCTGTATGTGGACATTTTGGTATCCTTGGCCATGTAGCATGCTCTCTGTCATGGATATTTTGGACTGATCTGCCATGTAGGTTGCTGTCAGTATTTGGACATGTTGGACATGTCATCCATGTAGCTAGAATTCTATAAATGGAAATGTTGCACTACTCTGCCATGTAGCTAGCTCTCTGCATATAGACAAGTTGGAATCATCTGACTTGTATCTAGAACTCTGTATATGGAAATGATTCACTACCCTGTCATGTAGCTAGGGCTTTGTATAAGGACATTTTGGACTCATCTACCATGTTACTAGCACTCTGTGCATGGATATGTTGAACTGATCTACCAAGTAGGTAGCTCTCTGTATATGAACATATTGGACTTGTCTGCCATATAGATAGCTCTCAGTATATGGACATTTTGGACTCATCTGTCCTGCAGTGAGTACCCTGTATATGGACATGTTGAACTACCTGGACATGTAGCTACTTCTGTATATAGACAATTTGGATTCATCTGCCTTGCAGCTATAACTTTGTATATGGAAATATTACACTACCCTGCCATGTTGCTAGGTCTCTTTATATACACAATTTGGACTCATCTGCCTTTTAGCTAGGACTCTGTACATGGAAATATTGCCTTACCCTGAAATGTAGCTAACTCTCTATATATGGACATATTTGATTTATCTGCCATGTAGCTACCTCTCAATATATGGACACGTTGAATTAATTAGCCAGGTAGACAGTATTTTTCCTATGAACATGGACAACTCTGCCATATAGCTAGCTCTCTGTATATAGACAAGTTGGACTCATCTGCCTTGTAGCTAGACCTGTGTATATGGA
>NW_006408841.1:2698025-2704813 GCF_000296735.1 Chrysochloris asiatica
TGCCATGTAGCTAGCTCTCATTTATGGACATTTTGGACACATCTGCCATGTAGCTAGAACTCTTAATATGGAAATGTTGCACTACTCTGCCATGTACCTAGCTCTCTGTATATAGACAAGTTGAACTCATCTGCCTTGTAGCTAGAATTCTGTATCTGGAAATGTTGCACTACCATGCCATATAGCTAGCTCTCTGTATATGGACATGTTGGACTACTCTGACATGTAGCTACCTCTCTGTATATAGACAAATTGTACTCATCTGCCTTAGTACCCTGTATATGGACATGTTGGTATTCTCTGCCATGTAGCTAGCTCTCGTATGTGGACACGCTGGACATATCTGCCATGTAGCTAGAATTCTGTATATGGAAATGTTGAATGACTCTGCCATGTAGCTAGAACTCCGTATATGGAAATGTTGCACGACTCTGCCATGTAGCTATCTCTCTGTATATGGACATTTTGGACTCTTCTGACATGTAGCTAACTCTCTGTGCATGGAAATTTTGGACTGATCTGCCATATAGGTAGCTCTCAGTCTATGGACATTATGGACTTGTCTTCCATGGTGCTAGCACACTGTATATGGAAATTATGAACTACCCTGCCATGTAGCTAGTTCTCTGTATATGTACATTTTGGATTCGTCTGCCATGTAGCAAGCTCTCTGTATATAGAGAAGTTGGACTCATCGGCCTTGTAGCTAGAACTCTGTATATGGAAATGTGGCAGTATCCTGCCATGTAGCTAGCTCTCTGTATATGGACATTTTGGAGTCGTCTACCATGTAGCTACCTCTATGTACAGGGATATGTTGGACTGATCTGCCAAGTAGGTAGTTTTCTGTATATGAACGTATTGGACTTGTCTGCCATGTAGCTAGCTCTTTGTATATGAACATGTGGGACTCATCTGCCTTGTAGCTAATACCCTGTATATGGACATGTTGAACTACACTGCCATGTATGTAGCTCTAAGTATATGGACACGTTCGATACATCTGCCATGTAGCTAGCTCTTGGTACATGGATATGTTTTACTGATCAGCCAGAAGTTAGCTCTCTGTATATGGACATTTTCGACGCTTCTGCTATGTTGCTTGCTCTTTGTACACAGATATGTTGGACTGAGCTGTCAAGTAGGTCGCTCTCTGTTTATGAACATATTGGATATGTCTGCCATGTAGCTAGCTCTTCAGTATATGGACATGTTGGACACATCTGCCATGTACTGGATCTCTGTATATGGAAATGTTGCACTACTCTGCCATGTAGCTAGCTCTCTATAGATAGACAATTTGGACTTATCTGCCTTGTAGCTAGAACTCTGTATATGGAAATGTTACACTACTCTGCCACGTAGCTGGCTCTCTGTATATGGATATTTTGGTGTCGTCTGACACATAACTAGCTCTGTGTACATGGATATGTTGGACTGATCTGCCAAGTAGGTAGTTCTCTGTATATGAACATATTTGACTTGTCTGCAATGTAACAACCTGTCCGTATATGTACATGATGGACTCATCTGCCATGTAGCTAATAACCTGTATATGGACATGTTGAACTACTCTGCCATGTAGCTGGCTCTCAGTATATGGACATGTTTGATCATCTGCCATGTAGCTAGAACTCTGTATAAGGAATTGTGGCACTACCCTGCCATGTAGCTAGCTCTCTGTGTATTAATATCTTGGACTTGTCTGCCATGTAGCTAACTCTCAGTATATGGACATATTGGACCATCTGACATGTAGATAGTACCAAGTATACAGACATGTTGTACTACCCTGCCATGCAGCTATCTCATAGTATATGAACACTTTAGACTCATCTGCCATGTAGCTTAAACTCTGTATATGGAAATGTTGCACAACCCTGCCATGTAGCTAGCTCTCTGTATATAGACTAGTTGGACTCTTCTGCCTTTGTATCTACTACCCTGTATATGGATATGTTGGACTACTCTGCCATGTATCTAGTTCTTTGTACATGGATATGTTGGAGTGATCTTACAAGTAGGTAGCTCTCTGTATATGAACATATTGGACTTGTCTGCCATGCAGCTAGTCCTCAGTATATGTACATGTTGCACTACTCTGCCATGTAGCTAGCTCTCTCTATATAGACAAGTTGGACTTATCTCCCTTGTAGTTAGAAGTCTGTATAAGGAAATGTTACACTACCCTGCCATGTAGCTAGCTCTCTGTAAATGGATATGTTGGACTGATCTGCCAAGGAGGTAGCTCTCTGTATATGAACATATTTGATTTGTCTGCCATGTAGCAACCTGTCATATATGGATATGATGGACTTATCTGCCATGTAGCTAGTACCCTGTGTATGGACATGTTGGACTACCCTGCCATGTAGCTGGCTCTCAGTATATGGACACGTTGGATCATCTGCCATAAAGCTAGAATTCTGTATATGGAAATGTGGCACTACCCAGCCATGTAGCTAGCTCTCTGTATATTAACATCTTGACTTGTCTGCCATGTAGCTAGCTCTCAGTATATGGACATATTGGACCATCTCCCATATAGATAGTACCAAATATATGGACATGTTGTACTACCCTGCCATGTAACTATCTCTCAGTATATGAACACTTTGGACTCATCTGGCATGTAAGCTTAAACTCTGTATATGGAAGTGTTGCACTACCCTTCCATGGAGCTAGCTCTCTGTATATTGACATGTTGGACTCATCTGCCTTTGTATCTAGTACCCTGTATATGGATATGTTGTACTACTCTGCCATGTAACTAGCTCTCAGTATATGGACACATCTGCCATGTTTCTAGCTCTCTGTGCATGGATGTTTAGGACTGATCTGCCATGTATGTAGCTCTCAGTATATGGACACATTGGACACATCTGTCATACAGCTAGGACTGTTAATATGGACATTTATGGACTACTCAGGCATGTAGCTAGTTCTCAGTATATGAATACTTTGTACTCATCTGCCATATAGCTTGAACTCTGTATATGGAAATTATGCACTACACTTCCATGTAACTAGCTCTGTGTATATGGATATATTGGACTCGTCTGGCATGTCACTTGCTCTCTGTGAATGGATATTTTGGACTGATCTTCCATGTTGCTAGCTCTCTGTATATTAACATATTGGAATTGTGTGACATGTAGCTAGCTCTCAGAATATGGACATTTAGAATCATCTGCTATGCAGCTAGTACCCTGTATAGGAACATGTTGCACTACTCTGCCATGTAGCTAACTCTCAATATTTGAACAACTTGGACTCATCTGCCATGTAGCTTGAACTCTGTATATGGAAATGATGCTCTACTCTGTCAGATAGCTAGCTCACTGTATATAGACAAGTTGGACTCATCTGTATTTGTAAATGATGTTCTAGTCTGCCATGTAGCTAGCTCTCTGTATATGGACTGTTTTGACTCATCTGACATGTAGCTAGCTCTCTGTTCATGGATTTCTTGGACTATTCTGCCATGTAGCTAGCTCTCTGTATATGAACATATTGGACTTGTCTGCATGTAGTTAGCTCTAAGTATACAGACATATTGGACATATCTGCTATGTAGCTTGTACCCTGTTTATGGACATGTTGGACTACTCATCCATGTAGATAGCTCTCAGTACATGGACACGTTAACCATAACCATATCTGTCATGTAGCTAGAACTCAGTATAAGGAAATCTTGCACTACCTTGGAATGTAGATAGCTCTCTGTATATGTACATATTCGACTTGCCTTGTAGCTAGCTCTCAGAATATGGACACATTGGACACATCTACCATGTACCTAGAACTCTCTATATGGATATGTTGCACTACTCTGGACTCATCTGCCTTGTAGCTAGGTCTCTGTATGTGGAAATATTGCACTACTCTGTCATGTAACTAGCTCTCAGTATATGGACATATTGGACACATCTGCCATGTAGCTAGTACTCTGTATATGGAAAAATGGCAATACCCTGCCACGTATCTAGCTCTGTATATGGACATTTTGGAAATATCTTCCATGTAGCTAGCTCTCTGTACATGGATATGTTGGACAGATCTGCCAAGTAGGTAGCTCTCTGTATAGGAACATATTGCACTTGTCTACCATGTAGCTAGGTCTAAGAATATGGACACATCTGCCATGTAGCTAGAACTCTGTATATGGAAAGGTTGCACTATTCTGACATGAAGCTAGCTCTCTGTATATAGACAAGTTGGAGTCACATGCCTTGTCGCTAGAACACTGGATATGGAAATGTTGGACTACCCTGCCATGTATCTATCTCTCTGTATAGGGACATTTTGACTCTTCTGCAATGTAGCTAACTCTCTGTACATGGATACGTTGGGCTGATCGGCTAAGTAGGTAGCTTTCTGTTTATGAACATTGTGGACTTGTCTGCTCTCAGTATATGGACATGTTGGAAACATCTGCCATGTAGCTGAACTCTGTATATGGAAATATTGCTCTACTCTTTCATGTAGCTATCTCTCGGTATATAGACAAGTTGAACTCATCTGTCTTGTAGCTTGAACTCTGTATATGGAAATGTCGCACTACCCTGCAATATAGCTAGCTCTCAGTATGTGTACATGCTTGACTCATCTGACATGTAGCTAGCTGTCTGTACATGGATTTGTTGAACTCATCTGCCTCATAGGTAACTCTCTTTATATGATCCTATTGGACTTGTCTGCCATGTAGCTAGCTCTCAATATATGTACATGTTGGACTCATCTGCCATTGAGCTAGTTTCCTGTATATGAACAAGTTGGAATACTCTGTCATATAGCTCTCTTTCAGTGTATGGACACATTGGACACATCTGCCATGTACCTAGAACTCTGTATATGGAAATGTTGCACTACCCTGCCATGTAGCTAGCTCTCTGCATATAGGCAAGTTAGACTCATTTACCTTGTACCTAACCCTCTAAATATACACATGCTGGATTTATCTGCCATGTAACTAACTCTCAGTATATGCACATGTTGGACTCATCTGCCATGTTGCTACTACTCTTTATGTGGAAATGTTCCACTACCCTGCCATGTAGCTAGCTGTCTGTATATGGACATTTTGGACTCGTCTTCACAGATATGTTGGACTGATCTGCCAAGTAGGTAGCTCTCTGTATATGAACATATTGGACTTGTCTGCCATGTAGGTGAATCTCTGTATATGGACATGTGTGACATATCAGCAATGTATGTAGAACTCTGTAAATGGAAACATTGCACTACTCTGCCATGTAGCTAACTCTCTGTATATAGACAAGTTGGAATCATCTGCCTCATAGCTGGAACTCTGTATATGGAAATGTTAAACTACCCTGCCATGTCGCTACCTCTCTGCATATGGACATTTTGGACTCTTCTGCTATGTAGCTAGCTCTCTGTACATGGATATGTTGTACTGATGTGCCAAGTAGGTAGCTCTCTGTATATGAACATATTGGCCTTGTCTGCCATGTAGGTTGCTTTCAATATATGGACAGCTTTGACACATCTGCTTTGTAGCTACATCTCTGTATATGGAAATGTTGCACTATACTGCCATGTCGCTAGCTCTCTGTATATGGATATTTTGACTAGTCTGCCATGAACTAGCTCTCTGTACATGGATAGGTTGGACTGATCAGCCAAGTAGTTAGCTCTCTGTATATGAACATGTTGTACTTGTCTACCAGGTAACTAACTCTCTGTACATGGATATGCTGGACAGATCTGCCAACTAGGTAGCTCTCTGTATATGAACACATTGCCCTTGTCTTGCATGTAGCTAGGTCTAAGTATATGGATACGCTGGACACATCTGCCATATAGCTAAAACTCTGTATATAGAAAGGTTGCACTATTCTGACATGAAGCTAGCTCCCTGTATATACAAAAGTTGGAGTCATATGGCTTGTAGCTAGAACACTGAGGATGGAAATGTTGGACTACCCTGCCATGTAGCTATCTCTCTGTATATGGACATTTTGGACTCTTCTGCCATATAGCTAGCTTTCTGTACATGGATATGTTGGGATGATCTGCTAAGTAGGTAGCTGTCTGTGTATGAACATATTGGACTTGTCTGCCATGTAACTAGCTCTCAGTATATGGACATGTTGGACACATCTGCCATGTAGCTTGAATTCTGTAAATGGAAATGTTTCACTACACTTACATGGAGCAAGCACTCTGTATATAGACAAGTTGAACTCATCTGCCTTGTAGCTAGAACTCTATATTTGTAAATATTGCACTACCATGCAATATAGCAATCTCTCTGTATATGGAAATTTTGGATTCGTCTGCCATGTAACTAGCTCTCCGTATATGGATATGTTGCACTGAACTTCCAAGTAGGTAGCTCTCTGTATATGATCATATTGGACTTGTCTGCCATGTAGCTAGCTCTCAGTATATGGACATGTTTGACTCATCCGCCATTTATCAAGAAATCTGTATATGGAAATGTTGCACTACTCTTCATATAGCTAACTCTCTGTATATGGACATTTTGGACATATCTGCCATGTAGTTAGCTCTCTATGCATGGCTATTTTGGAGTGAACTACCATGTAGCTAGCTCTCAGGATATGGACACCTTGGACACATCTGCTATGTAGCTAGAACTGTGTATATGGAAATGTTTCATTACTCTGCCATGTAGATAGATCTCTGTATATAGACAAGTTGGTCTCATCTGTCTTGTTGCTAGAACTCTGAATATTTAAATGTTGAACTACCCTGCTTATAGCTAGCTCTTTGTATATGGATATTTTGGAAATGTCTGC
>NW_006408841.1:2705528-2707238 GCF_000296735.1 Chrysochloris asiatica
TTCTACTCCCGTAAAGATTTACACCCTCGGAAACCCTGTACAGGGTCGCTATGGGTCGGACCCGACTCGATGGCACTTAACAACAACAACAACAACTCTGCCATTTAGCTAGCTCTGTGTATATAGACAAGTTGGACTCATCTGCCTTGTAGCTATTACCCTGTATATAGACATGTTGGACTACTCTGTCATGTAGTTAGCTCTCAGTACATGGACACGTTGGACACATCTGCTATGTAGCTAGAACTCTGTATTTGGAAATGATGCACTAGTGTGCCATGTAGTTAGCTCTCTGTATATGGACAGTTAGACTCATCTGTCTTTTAGCTAGATCTCTGTATATGGAAATAGTGCACTACCCTGCCATGTAGCTAGCTCTCTGTATATGGACAATTTGAACTAGTCTGCCATGTAGCTATCTCTCTGTACATGGATATGTTGGACTGATCTGCCAAGTAGATAGCTCTCAGTATATTAACCTATTCGACTTGTCTATCATGTAGATAGCTCTCAGTACATGGACAACTTGGACTCATCTGCCATGTAGCTAAAACTCGGTATATGGAACTGTTGCACTATCCTGCCATGGAGCTAGCTCTCTGTTATTGAACGTATTGTACTTGTCTGCCATGTAGCCAGCTCTCAGTATATGGACAAGTTGGACCACATCTGCCATGCAGCTAGAACTCTGTAAATGGAAATGTTGCACTATTCTCACATGCAGCTAGCTCTCTGTGTATAGACAAGTTGGACTCATCTGCCTTGTAGCTAGAACTCTGTATATGAAAATGTTGCAGTACGCTGCAATATAGATAGTTCTCTCTATTTGGAAATTTTAGATTTGTCTGCCATGTAGCTAGCTCTCTGTACATGGATATGTTGCACTGATCTGCCAAGTAGGTAACACTCTATATTTGAACATATTGGACTTGTCTGCTATGTAGCTAGCTCTCAGTATATGGACATGTGGACACATCCGCTATGTACCAAGATCTCTGTACATGGAAATGTTGCACTACCCTGCATATAGCTAGCTCACTGTACATGAACACGTTGGACTCATCTGACATGTAGGTTGAACCCTGTATATGGAAATGATGCACTACTCTTCCATGTAGCTAGCCTTCAGTATATGGACATATTGGAATCATCGGCCATGTAGCCAGAAATCTGTATATGGAAATGTTGCACTTCTCTGCCTTGTAGCCAGCTTTCTTTATATAGACATGTTGGACTCATCTGGTGGTAGCTAGCCCTCTAAATACACACATGTTGAACTCATCTGCCATGTAGCTAACTCTCAGTATATGGACTTGTTGGTCTTATCTGCCATGTAGCTAGCACTCTGTATATGGAAATGTTGCACTTCCCTGCCATGTAGCTAGCTCTCTGTATTTGAACATATTGTACCTGTCTGCAGAGTTAGCTCTCAGTATATGGACACATTGGACACATCTGTTATGTAGCTTCTACCCTCTTTATGGACATGTTGGACTACTCTTCCATGTAGATAGTTTTCACTACATGGACATGTTGGCCATATCTGCCATATAGCTAGAACTCTGTATATGGAAATGTTGCACGACCCTGCCATGTTGCTAGCTCTCTGTATATGAACATATTGGACTTGTCTGCCAATAGTGCACTACCCTGCCATGTAGCTAGCTCTCTGTATATTGACAAGATGGACTCATCTGCCTTGTAGCTAGT
>NW_006408841.1:2728897-2733786 GCF_000296735.1 Chrysochloris asiatica
TCCATATACTGAGAGCCACCTGCATGGCAGACATGTCCAATATGTTCATATACAGACAGCTATCTACTTGGCAGATCAGTCCAACATATCCCTGTACAGAGAACTAGCTACATGCAGACGAGTCCAAAATGTCATTATTCAGAGAACTAACTACATGGCAAAATAGTCCAACATGTCCATATTAAGGGTACGAGCTACATGACTGATGTGTCCAACATGACCATATACGGAGAGGCACATACAGGGCAGACAAGTCCAATATGTTCATATATAGAGAGCTACCTACGTGGCAGAACAGTCCAAAATATCCATGAACAGAGAGCTAACTAGATGGCAGACGAGTCTAAAATGCCCATATATAGAGATCTAGCCACATGGCAGGATAGTGGATCATTTCCATATACAGAGTTGCAGTCACAAGGCAGATGAGTCCAACTTGTCTGTATACAGAGAGCTGGCTACATGGCAGAGTAGAGCAACATTTCCATATACAGAGTTCTAGCTAAATGACAGATGTGTCCAATGTGTCCATATACAGAGAGCTAGCTACATGACTGAGCAGTCCAACATGTCCATCTTCAGGGTACTACCTACATGTCAGATGTGTCTTACTTGTCCATATACTGAGAGCCACCTGCATGACAGACAAGTCCAATATGTTCATATACAGAGAGCTAACTACTTGGCTGATCAGTGCAACATATCCATGCACAGAGAGTTAGCTACATTGCAGATGAGTCAAAACTGTCCATATACAGAAAGCTGGCTACATGGCAGGGTAGTGCAACATTTCCATATACAGTGTTCTAACTACAAGGCAGATTAGTACAAGTTGTCTATATACACAGAGCTAGATACATGGCAGTGTAGAGCAACATTTCCATATACAGAGTTCTAGCTAAATGACAGATGTGTCCAATGTGTCCATATACAGAGAGCTAGATACATGACTGAGAACTCAAACCTGTCCATATTCAGGGTACTACCTACATAGCAGATGTGTCTAACTTGTCCATATACTGAGAGCCACCTGCTTGGCAGACCAGTCCAATATGTTCATAAAAAGAGAGCTACCTACTTGGCAGATCAATCCAACATATCCTTATAAAGAGAGCTAGCTACATGGCAGATGAGTCCAAAATGTCCATATACAAAGAGCTAGCCACATGGCAGGGTAGTGCAACATTTCCATATACAGAGGTCTTGCTACAAGACAGATGACTCCAACTTATCTATGTACAGAGAGCTAGCTACATGGCATTGTAGTGCAACCTTTCCATATACTGAGTTCTAGCAACTTGGCAGATTTGCCCAACTTGTCCATATACTGAGAGCTAGCTAAATGGCAAACAAGTCCAATATGTTCATATACTGAGAGCTACATACTTGTCAGATCAGTCCAACATATCCAGTTACAGAGAGCTAGCTACATGGCAGACTATTACAAAGTGTCCATATAGAGAAAGCTGGCTACATGGTAAGTTTGTGCAACATTTCCATATACAGAGTTCTAGCTAAAGGCATATGAGTCCAACTTGTCTTTATACAGAGAGCTAGATACATGGCAGTGTAGAGCATCATTTCCATATACAGAGTTCTAGCTACATGGTAGATGTGTCAAACCTGTCCATATACTGAGAGCTACCTATATGGCAGATCTGTCCAAAATATCTATGTACAGAGAGCTAGCTACATGGCAGACGAGTCCAACATGTCCATATACAGAGAGCTTGCTAAATGGGAGGGTAGTGTAACATTTCTATATACAGATTACTATCTACAAGGCTGATTAATCCATCTTGTGTATATACAGAGAGCAAGCTACATGGCAGAGTAGTGCAGCATTTCTATATACAGTGTTCTAACTACATGGCAGAGGTGTGCAACGTGTCCATAACCTGAGAGCTAGCTACATGGCAGACAAGTCCAATATATTCATATATAGAGACAGCTAGCTACATGGCAGTGTCGAGCAACATTTTCATATACAGAGTGCTAGCTACATGGCAGATGTGTCCAATGTGTCCATATACTGAGAGCTAGGTACATGGGAGAGCAGTCCAACATGTCCATATTCAGGATAGTAGCTATATGGGAGACATTTCCAACGTTTCCATATACTGAGAGCCAACTACAGGGCAGACAAATCCAATATGTTCATTTAAAGTGTGCTACCTACTTGGCAGATCAGTCCAACATATCCATGCACAGAGAGCTAGCTACATGGCAGATGAATAAAAAAATGTCCAAATACAGAAAGTTGAGTTCATGGCAGGGTAGTGCAACATTTCCATATACAGAGTTCTAGCTACATGGCAGATGAGTCCTACTTCTCTATATACAGAGAAATAGATGCATAGCAGTGTAGCACAGCATTTCCATATACAGAGTTCTAGCTACATGGTAGATGTGTCCAACCTGTCCATATACTGAGAGCTACCAGGATGGCAGATCAGTCCAAAACATCCATGTATAGAGAGCTAGCTACATGGCAGATGAGTCCAAAATGTCCATATACAGAGAGCTAGCCACATTCAGGGTAGTGCAACATTTCCATATACAGAGTTCAAGTCACAAGGCAGATCAGTACAACTTGTCTAAATACAGAGAGCTAGCTACATGGCTGAGTAGTGCAACATTTCCATATACAGAGATCTAGCTACATGGGAGATGTGTCCAACCTGTCCAAATACTGAGAGCTACCTACATGGCAGATCAGTCCAAAACATCCATATATAGAGAGCTAGCTCCATGGCAGACGAGTCCAAAATGTCAATATACAGAGAGCTAGCCACATGGCAGGGTAGTGCAACATTTCCCTATACATATTTCTTGCTACAAGGCAGATGAGTCCAACTTGTCTATATAGAGAGAGCTAGCTACATGGCATTGTAGTGCAACATTTCCATATACTGAGTTCTAGCTACATGGCAGATTTTCCCAATGTGTCCATTTACTGAGAGCTAGCTAAATGGTAAACAAGTCCAATATGTTCATATACAGAGAGCTACATACTTTTCAGATCAGTGCAACATATCCATTTACAGAGAGCTAGCTACATGGCAGACAAGTAAAAAGTGTCCATATACAGAAAGCTGGCTACATGGCAGTGTAATGCAACATTTCCATATACAGAGTTCTTGCTAAAGGCAGATGAGTCCAACTCGTCTATATACAGAGGGCTAGATACATGGCAGTGTAGAGCAACATTTCCATATACAGAGTTCTAGCTACTTGGTAGATGTGTCCAACCTGTCCACATACTGAGAGCTACCTATATGACAGATCAGTCCAAAACATCCATGTATAGAGAGCTAGCTCCATGGCACACAAGTCCAAAATGTAAATATACAGAGAGCTACATACATTGCAGGATACTGCAACATTTCTATATAAAGAGTTCAATCTACAAGGCAGATTAATCCAACTTGTGTATATACAGAGAGATAGCTACATGACAGGGAAGTGCAGCATTTCCATATACATAGTTGTAGCTACATGGCAGATATGTCCAACATGTCCATAAACTGAGAGCTAGCCAAATGACAGACAAGTCCAATATGCTCATACATAGAGGGGTACCTTCTTGGCAGTTCAGTCCAACATATCCATGTACAGAGAGCTAGCTACATGGCAGACGAGTCCAAAATGTCCATATTCAAAGAGCTAGCTACATGGCAAAATAGTCCAACATGTCCATATTCAGGGTAGGAGCTACATGACAGATGTGTCCAACGTGTCCATATACGGAGAGCCACATACAGGTCAGACAAGTTCAATATGTTCATATATAGAGAGCTACCTGCTTGGCAGAACAGTCAAACATATCGATGAATAGAAAGCTAGCTAGATGGCAGACGAGTCTAAAGTATCCATATACAGGGATCTAGCCACGTGGCAGGATAGTGGAACATTTCCCTATACAGAGTTGTAGTCACAAGGCAGATGAGTCCAACTTGTCTGGATACATGGCAGAGTAGTGCAGCATTTCCATATAAAAAGTTCTAGCTACATGGCAGATGTGTCCAATGTGTCCATATACCTGGAGTTAGCTACATGGCAGAGTAGTCCAATATGTCCATATTCAGCGTTGTAGCTACAGGGCAGATGTGACCAATGTGTCCATATACTGAGAGCCACCTACAGGGCAGACAAGTCATATATGTTCATATACAGAGAGCTACCTACTTGGCTGATCAGTCCAACATATCCATGTATAGAGAGCTAGCTACAATGCAGACGAGTTCAAAATGTCCATATACAGAGAGCTAGCCACATGGCAGTGTAGTGCAACATTTCCATATACAGATTTCTTGCTACAAGGCAGATGAGTCCAACTTGTCTATATACAGAGAGCTAGTTACATGGCATTATAGTGCAACATTTCCATATATTGAGTTCTAGCAACATGGCAGATTTGCCCAACGTGTCCATATACTGAGAGCCCAACATGTAGCTACCTGGGAGATGTGTCCAATGTTTCCATATACTGAGAGCCAACTACAGGGCAGACAAGTCCAATATGTTCATATAGGGAGTGCTACCTACTTGGCAGATCAGTCCAACATATCCATGAACAGAGAGCTAGCTACATGGCAGATGAATAAAAAATATCCATATGCAGAAAGTTGTGTACATGGCAGGGTAGTGCAACATTTCCATATACAGAGTTCTAGCTACATGGCATATGTGTCCAACGTGTCCATATACTGAGTGACATCTACAGGGCAGACAAGTCCAATATGTTCATATATAGAGAGCTACCTACTTGGCAGATCAGTCTAACATATCCATGTACAGAGAGCTAGCTACATGGGAGATGAGGCCAAAATGTCCATAAACAGAGATCTAGCCACATGGCAGGATAGTGCAACATTTCCATATACAGA
>NW_006408841.1:2735012-2742710 GCF_000296735.1 Chrysochloris asiatica
AGATGAGTCCAACTTCTCTATATACAGAGAACTAGATGCATGGCTGTGAAGAACAACATTTCCATATACAGAGTTCTAACTACATGGTAGATGTGTCCAACCTGTCCACATATGAGAGCTACCAGGATGGCAGATCAGTCCAAAATATCCATGTATAGATAGCTAGCTTCATTGCAGACAAGTCCAAAATGTCCACATACAGAGAGCTACCTACAAGGCAGGGTACTGCCACATTTCTATATAAAGTGTTCTATCTACAAGGCAGATTAATCCAATTTGTGTATATACAGAGAGCTAGCTACATGGCAGGGAAGTGCAGCATTTCCATATACATAGTTGTAGCTACATGGCTGATATTCCAACTTGTCCATAACCTGTGAGCTAGCTAAATGGCAGACAAGTCCAACATGTTCATATATAGAGGGCTATCTTCTTGGCCGATCAGTCCAACATATCCATGTACAGAGAGCTCACTACATGGCAGACGAGTCCAAAATGTCCATATACAGAGAGCTACTGATATGGCAGGGCAGTGAAACATTTCCATATACAGATTTCTAGCAACATGGCAGATGTGTCCAACTTGTCATATACTGAGAGCTAGGTACATGGCAGAGTAGTCCAACAGGTCCATATTCAGGGTAGTAGCTACATGGCAGATGTGTCCAATGTTTCCATATACTGAGAGTCAACTACAGGGCAGACAAATCCAATATATTCATATACAGAGGGCTATCTTCTTGGCAGATCAGTCCAATATATCCATGTACAGAGAGCTAGATATATGGCAGATGAACAAAAAATGTCCATGTACAGAAAGCTGGGTTAATGTCAGGGTAGTGCAACATTTCCATATACAGAGTACTAGCTACATGGCAGATGAGACCAACATGTCCATATATTGAGAGCTACATACATGGCAGATCAGTTCAAAATATCCATGCACAGAGAGCTAGGTCCATGGCAGACGTGTTCAAAATATGCATATACACAGAGTTAGCTATATGCAGGGTAGTGCAACATTTTCATCTACAGAGTTCTTGATACATGGTGGATGAGTCCAACTTGTCCATATACTGAGAGCTAGCTACATGTCAGACAACTCCAATATGTTCATATACAGAGAGCTACCTACTTGGCAGATCAGTAAAACATATCCATGTACAGAGAGGTAGCTACATGGCAGATGAGTCCAAAATGTCCATATACAGACAACTAGCTACATGGCAGGGTTGTGCAACATTTCCATATACAGAGTTCTAGCTAAAGGCATATGAGTCCAACTTGTCTATATACAGAGAGCTAGATACATGGCCGTGTAGAGCAACATTTCCATATACAGAGTTCTAGCCACATGGTAGATGTATCCAACCTTTCCATATACTGAGAGCTACCTACATGGCAGGTCTATTCAAAATATCTAGGTACAGAGTGCTAGCTACATGGAAGACGAGTCCAAAATGTCCATATACAGAGAGCTAGCCACATGGCAAGGCAGTGCAACATTTCCATATATAGAGTTCTAGTCACAAGGCAGTTGAGTCCAACTTCTCTATATACAGAGAATTAGCTACAAGTCACAGTAGTGCAACATTTCCATATACAGAGTTCTAGCAACATAACAGATGTGTCGAACATGTCCATATACTGAGAGCAAGGAACATTGCAGAGTTGTCCAACATGTCCATATTCACGGTAGTAGCTACATGGCAGATGTTGCCAATGTTTCCACATACTGAGAAAAAACTACAGGGCAGACAAATCCCATATGTTCATATACAGAGTGCTACCTACTTGGCAGATCAGTCCAACATATCCATGTTCAGAGAGCTAACTACATGACAGACGAATGAAAAATGTCCATATACAGAAAGCTGGCTACATGGCAGTGTAGTGCAACATTTCCATATACAAAATTCTAGCTAAAAGGCAGATTAGTCCAACTACTCTATATACAGAGAACTAGATGCATGGCAGCGTAGAGCAACATTTCCATATACAGAGTTGTAGCTACACGGTAGAAGTGTCCACCCTGTCCATATACAAAGAGCTGCAAAGATGGCAGATCAGTCCAAAACATCTATGTATAGAGAGTTAGCTACATGGCAGACGAGTCTGAAATATCCATATACAGATAGCTACCTACATGGCAGGGTACTGCAACTTTTCTATATAAAGAGTTTTATCTACAAGGCAGATTAATTCTACTTGTGTATACACAGAGAGCTACATGACAGGGAAGTGCAGCATTGCCATATACAGAGTTGTAGATACATGGCAGATATATCCAACGTGTCCATAAACTGAGAGCTAGCCACATGGCAGACAATTCCAATATGTTCTTATATAGAGGGCTACCTTCTTGGCAGATAAGTCCAACATATCTATGTACAGAGAGCTAGCCACATGGCAGGGTAGAGCAACATTTCCATATACAGAGATCTAGTCACAAGGCAGATGAGTCCAACTTCTCTATAAACAGAAAGCTAGATACATGGCAGAGTAATGGAACATTTCCATATACAGAGTTCTTTCTAAAAGGCAGATGAGTCCAACTTGTCAATGTACAGAGAGCTAGCTACATGGCATTGTAGTGCAACATTTCCATAAACTGAGTTCTAGCTTCATGGCAGATTTGCCCAACGTGTCCATATACTGAGAGCTAGTTACATGGCAAACAAGTCCAATATGTTAATATACAGAGAGCTACATACTTGTCAGATCACTCCAACATATCCATTTACAGAGCGCTAGCTACATGGCAGACGAGTCCAAAGTGTCCATATACAGAAAGCTGGCTACATGGCAGGGTAGTGCAATATTTCCATATACAGAGATCTAGCTAAAGGCTGGTGAGTCCAACTTGTCTATATACAGAGAACTAGATACATGGCAGTATAGAGCAACATTTACATATACAGAGTTCTAGCTACATGGTAGCTGTATCCAACCTGTCCAAATGGCAGATGTGTCCAACGTGTCCATTAACTGAGAGCTAGCCATATGGCAGACAAATCCAAAATGTTCATATATAGAGGGCTACCTTCTTGGCAGATCAGTCCAACATATCCATGTACAGAGAGCTAGCTACATGGCAGACGAGTCCAAAATGTCCATATACAGTGAGCTAGCCACATGGCATGGTAGTGCAACATTACCATATACAGATTCTAGTCACAAGGCAGATGAGTACAACTTCTCTATAGACAGAGACCTAGCTACATGGCAGAGTAATGCAAAATTTCCATATACAGAGTTCTTGCTACAAGTCAGATGAGTTCAACTTGTCTATATACAGAGAGCTAGCTACATGGCATTGTAGTGCAACATTTCCATATACTGAGTTCTAGCTACATGGCAGATTTTCCCAACGTGTCCATATACTGAGAGCTAGCTACATGGCAATTAAGTCTAATAAGTTTATATACAGAGAGCTACATACTTGTCAGATTAGTCCAACATATCCATTTACAGAGAGCTAGCTACATGGCAGACGAGTACAAAGTGTCCATATGCAGAAAGCTGGCTACTTGGCAGGGTAGTGCAACATTTCCATATACAGAGTTATCGCTACAAGACAGATGAGTTCAACTTGTCTTTATACAGAGAACTAGATACATGGCAGTGTAGAGCAACATTTCCATATACAGAGTTCTAGCTACATGGTAGATGTGTCCACTCTGTCCCTATACAGAGAGCTACCAAAATGGCAGATCAGCCCAAAACATCCATGAATAGAGAGCTAGCTACATGGCAGAGGAGTCCAAAATGTCCATATACAGAGAGCTACCTACATGGCAGCGTACTGCAACATTTCTGTATAAAGAGTTCTATCTACAAGGCAGATTAATCCAACTTGTGTATATACAGAGAGCTAGCTACATGGCAGGGAAGTGCAGCATTGCCATATGCATAGTTGTAGCTACATGGCAGATATGTCCAACGTGTCCATAAACTGAGAGCTAGCCACATGGCTGACAAGTCCAATATGTTCATATATAGAGGGCTACCTTCTTGGAAGATGAGTCAAACATATCCATGTAAAGAGAGCTAACTACATGGCAGACAAGTCCAAAATGTCCATATACAGAGAGTTAACCACATGGCTGGGTAGTGCAACATTTCCATATACAGAGTTCTAGTCACAAGACAGATGAGTACAACTTGTGTATCTACAGAGAGCTAGCTACATTGCAGAGTAGTGCAAATTTTCCATAAACAGAGATCTAGCTACATGGCAGATGTGTCCAACGTGTCCATTAACTGCTAGCCACATATGAGACAAGTCCAATATGTTCATATATAGAGGGTTAACTTCTTGGCAGATCAGTCCAACATATCCATGTACAGAGAGCTAGCTATATGGCAGACGAGTTCTAAATGTCCATATACAGTGAGCTAGCCAGATGTCATGGTAGTGAAATATTACCATATACAGAGTTCTAGTCACATGGCAGATGAGTACAACTTATCTATATACAGATACCTAGCTACATGGCAGAGTAATGCAACATTTCCATATACAGAGTTCTTGCTACAAGGCAGATGAGTCCAACTTGTCTATATACAGAGAACTAGCTACATGGCAGGGTAGTGCCACAGTTCCATATACAGATTCTAGCTACAAGGTAGATGAGTCCAACATGTCCATATATTGAGAGCTATCTTCATTGCAGATAAGTCCAAAGTGTTCATATTCAGGGTAGGAGCATCATGACAGATGTGTCCAATGTGTTCATATATGGAGAGCCACATACAGGGCAGACAAGTCCAATATGTTCATATATAGAGAGGTAACTACTTGGAAGAACAGTCCAACATATCCATGAACAGAGAGCTAGCTAGATGTCAGAGGAGTCTAAAATGTCCATATACAGAGATCTAGCCACGTGGCAGGATACTGGAACATTTTCATATACAGGGTTCTAGTCAGAAGGCAGATGAGTCCAACTTGTCTGTATACAGAGAGCTGGCTACATGGCAGAGTAGTGCAGCATTTCCTTATAAAGAGTTCTAACTACAAGGCAGATGAGTATAAGTTGTCTAAATACAGTGAGCTAGATATATGGCAGTGTAGAGCAACATTTCCATATACAGAGTTCTAGCTTCATTACAGATGTGTCCAACGTGTCCATATAGAGAGAGCTAGCTATATGACTGAACAGTCCAGCATGTCCATATTCAGGGTACTAGCTACATGGCAGATGTGTCTAACTTGTCCATATACTGAGAGCCACCTGCATGGCAGACCAGTCCAATATGTTCATATACAGAGAGCTACATATTTGGCAGATCAGTCCAACATATCCATATACAGAGAGCTAGCTACATGGTAGACGAGTCCAAAATGCTCATATACAGAGAGCTAGCTACATGGCAGAGTAGTCCATCGTGTCAATATTCAGGGTAGTTGCTTCAAGGCAGATGTGTCCAACGTTTCCATATACTGAGAGCCAACTACAGGGCAGACAAATCCAATATGTTCATATAAAGGGTGCAACCTACTTGGCAGATCAGTCCAACATATCCATGTACAGTGAGCTAGTTACAAGGCATACGAGTCCAAAATGTCCATATACAGAGAGCTAGCCACATGACAGGGTAGTGCAACATTTCCATATACAGAGTTCTAGTCACAAGGCAGATGAGTCCAACTTCTCTGTATACAGAGAACTAGCTACATGTCAGAGTACTACAACATTTCCATATACAGAGTTCTAGCAACATGACAGATGTGTCCATCGTGCCCATATACTGAGAACTAGGTACATGGCAGAGTAGTCCAACATGACCATATTCAGGGTAGTAGTTACATGGCAGATGTGTCCAACGTTTCCATATACTGAGAGCCAACTACAGGGCCGACAAATCCAATATGTTCATATAAACAGTACTACCTACTTGGCAGATCAGTCCAACATATCCATGTACAGAGAGCTAACTACATAGAAGACGAAATAAAAATGTCCATATACAGAAACCTGGCTACATGGCAGGGTAGTGCAACATTTCCATATACAGAGCTCTAGCTACATGGCAGATGAGTCCAACTTCTCTATATTCAGAGAACTAGATGCATGGCAGTGTAGAGCAACATTTCCATATACAGAGTTGTAGCTACATGGTAGAAGTGTCCACCCTGTCCATATACAAAGAGCTGCAAAGATGGCAGATCAGTCCAAAACATCCATGTATAGAGAGCTAGCCACATGGCAGGTAGTGCAACATTAGCATATACAGAGTTCTAGTCACAATGCAGATGAGTACAACTTGTCTATATACAAAGAGCTAGCTACATGGCAGAGTAGTGCAACATTTCCAAATACAGGAGATCGTGCTACAAGGCAAATGAGTCCAACTTCTCTATATACAGAGAACTAGATGCATGTCAGTGTAGAGCAACATTTCCATATACAGAGTTCTAGCTACATGGTAGATGTGTCCACCCTGTGCATATACTGAGAGCTACCAAGATGGCAGTTCAGTCCAAAACATCCATGAATAGAGAGTTAGCTGTATGGCAGATGAGTCCAAAATGTACATATACACAGAGCTACCTACATGGCAGAGTCCTGCAAAATTTCTGTATAGAGAGTTCTATCTACAATGCAGATTAATCCAACTTGTGTATATACAGAGAGCCAGCTACATGGCAAGGTAGTGCAGCATTTCCATATTCAGAGTTGGAGCTACATGCAGATATGTCCTAGGTGTCGATTAACTGTGAGCTAGCCACATGGCAGACAAGTCCAATATGTTCATATATAGAGAGCTACCTTCTTGGCAGATCAGTCCAACATATCCATGTACAGAGAGCTGGCTACATGGCAGATGAGTCAAAAATGTCCATATACAGAGAACTAGCCACATGGCAAGGTAGTGCAACATTTCCATATACAAAGATCTAGTCACAAGGCAGATGAATACAACTTCTTTATATACAGAGAACTAGCTACATGTCACAGTAGTGCAATATTTCCATATACAGAGTTCTAGATACATGGCAGATGTCTCCAACGTTTCCATATACTGAGAGCCAACTACAGGGCAGACAAATCCAATATGTTCATATAAAGAGTCCTACCTACTTGGTAGCTCAGTCCAACAAATCCATGTACAGAGAGCTAGCTACATGGCAGACGAATAAAAAATGTCCATATACAGAAAGCTGGCTACATGGCAGGGCAGTGCAACATTTCCATATACAGAGTTCTAGCTACATGGCAGATGTGTCCAACGTGTCCATAAACCGAGAGCTAGCCACACGGCAGACAAGTCCAAAGTGTTCATATATAGGCGGTTACCTTCTTGGCAGATCAGTCCAACATATCCATGTACAGAGAGCTAGCTACATGGCAGACAATTCCAAAATGTCCATGTACAGAGAGCTAGCCACATGGCAAGGTATTGCAACATTTCCATATATAGAGTTCTAGTCACAAGGCAGATGAGTCCAACTTCTCTATAAACCGAGAACTAGCTACATGTCACAGTAGTGCAACATTTCCATATAAAGAGTTCTAGCAACATGGCAGTTGTTTCCAACGTGTCCTTATACTGAGAGCTAGCTACATGACTGAGGAGTCTAACATGTCCACATTCTGAGTACTACATACATGTCAGATGTGTCCAACTTGTCCATATACTGAGAGCAACCTGCATGGCAGACAAGTCCAATATGTTCATATACAGAGAGCT
>NW_006408841.1:2742885-2763461 GCF_000296735.1 Chrysochloris asiatica
GATGAGCCCAACTTGTCTATATACAGAGAAATAGCTACTTGTCAGAGTAGTGCAACATTTCCATATACAGAGTTCTAGCTACATGGCAGATGTGTCCAATGTGTCCATATACTGAGAGCTAGGTACATGGCAGAGTAGTCCAACATGTCAATATTCAAGGTAGTAGCTACGTGGTAGATGTGTCCAAAGTTTCCATATACTGAAAGCCATCTACAGGGCAGACAAATCCAATATGTTCATATAAAGAGTTCTACCTACTTGCAGGTCAGTCCAACATATCCATGTACTGAGAGCTAGAAACATGGCAGATGGATAAAAAATTCCATATACAGACATCTAGATACATGGCAGTGTAGAGCAACATTTCCATAAACAGAGTTCTAGCTACATGGTAGATGTGTCCAACCTGTCCACATACTGAGAACTACCAAGATGACAGATCAGTTCCAAACATCCATGTATCGAGAGCTAGCTACATGGCAGACGAGTCCAAAATGTCCATATACAGAGAGTTACCTACATGGCTGGGTACTGCAACATTTCTATATGAAGAGATCTATATACAAGGCAGATTAATCCAACTTATGTATATACAGAGAGTTAGCTAAATGTCAGGGAAGTACAGCATTTCCATATACAGAGTTGGAGGTACATGTCTGATATGTCCAACGTGTCAATAAATTGAGAGCTAAGTCACATGTCAGACAAGTCCAATATGTTCATATATAGAGGGCTACCTTCTTCGCAGATCAGTCCAACATATCCATGTACAGAGAGCTAGCCACATGGCAGATGAGTCCAAAATGTCCATATACAGAGAGCTAGCCACATGGCAGGTTAGTGCAACATTTCCATATACAGAATTCTAGTCACAAGGCAGATGAGTACAAATTGTCTATATACAGAGAGCTAGTTACATGGCAGAGTAGTGCAACATTTCCATATACAGAGATCTAGATACATTGCAGATGTGTCCAACGTGTCCTTATACTGAGAGCTAGCTATATGACTGAGCAGTCCAATATGTCCACATTCAGGGTACTACCTACATGTCAGATGTGTACAACTTGTCCATATACTGATAGCCACAGGCATGGCAGACATGTCCAATATGTTCATATACAGAGAGCTATTTACTTGGCAGATCAGTCCAACATATCCATGTAAAGAGAGCTAGCTACATGGCAGACGAGTCCAAATGTCCATATTCAGAGAGTGAGCTAAATGGCACAATAATCCAACATGTCCATATTCAGGATAGGAGCTACATGACAGATGTGGCCAATGTGTCTATATACGGAGAGCCAAATACAGGGCAGACAAGTCCAATATGTTCATACACAGAGAGCTACCTACTTGGCAGGTCAGTCCAACATATCCATATACAGACAGCTAGCTATATGACAGACCGGTACAAAATGTCCATATACAGAGAGCTAGCCACATGGCAGGGAAGTGCAACATTTTCATATACAGAGTTCTTGCTACAAGGGAGATGAGTCCAACATGTCTACATACATAGAGCTAGCTACATGGCTTTGTAATGCAACATTTCCATATACTGAATTCTAGCTACATGGCAGATTTGCCCAACGTGTCCATATACTGAGAGCTAGCTACATGGCAAACAAGTCCAACATGTTCATATACAGAGAGCTACATACTTGTCAGATCACTCCAACATATCCAGTTACAGAGAGCTAGCTAAATGGCAGATGAGTCCAAAATGTCCATATACAGAAAGCTGGTTATATGGCAGGGTAGTGCAACATTTCCATATACAGAGTTCTAGTCACAAGGCAGTTGAGTCCAACTTCTCTATATACAGAGAACTAGCTACAAGTCACAGTAGTGCAACATTTCCATATACAGAGTTCAAGCTACATGGCCGATATGTCCAAAGTGTCTATACGCTGAGAGTTAGCTACATGGCAGACAAGTCCAATATGTTCATATACAGAGAACTAGATACATGTCAGTGTAGTGCAACATTTCCATTTACAGGGTTTTAGCTACATGGCAGATGTGTCCAACATGCCCATATCCAGGGTTCTAGCTACATGTCAGACAATTCCAATATGTTCATATACAGAGAGCTATCTACGTGGCAGATCAGTCCAACATATCCATGTACAGAGAGCTAGCTACATGTCAGAAGAGTACAAAATGTCCATATACAGAAAGTTAGCTCCATTGCAGGGTTGTGCAACATTTCCGTATACAGAGTTCTAGCTACATGGCAGATGTGTCCAATGTTTACATATACTGAGCACTACCTACATGGCAGATGGGTCCAAAATATCCATGTACAGAGAGCTAGCTACATGGGAGAGTAGTGCAAAATTTCCATATTCAGAGTTCTAGCTACATGGCAGATGTGTCCAACATGTCCATTTCCTGAGAGCAACCTACATGGCAGATCAGTACAAAATATCCAAGCATAGAGATCTAGCTACATGTCCAACAAGTCCAAAATGTCTATATACAGAGAGCTAGCTTCATGGCAGGGTTATGTAACATTTCCATAAACAGAGTTCTAGCTACATGGCAGATGTGTCAAACGTGTACATATACAGAGTGCTAACTTCATGGCAGATTAGTCCAACATATCCATGCACAGATAGGTAGCTACATGGCAGACGAGTATAAAATGTCCATACACAGAGAGCTTGCTACATGGCAGGTAGGGCAACATTTCCATATACAGATTTCTAGCTACATGGCAGATGTTTCCAACATGTCCATATACTGAGAGCTAGCTGCATGGCAGACAAATCCAATATGTTCACTTACAGACAGTTAGTTATATGGCAGAGTAATGCAGGATTTCCATATACAGAGTTCTGGCTACATGGCATATGTGTCCTAGGTGTCCATATACTGAGAGCTAGCTACATGACAGAGTAGTCCAACAAGTCCATATAAAAGGTAATAGCTACATGGCAGATGAGTCTAACATGTCCATATACTGACAGCAAGCTACATGGCAGACTAGTCCAATATATTCATATACTGAGCGCTACCTTCTTGGAAGATCAGTCTGTCCTATTCATGTACAGAGAGCTAGCTACTTGGCAGACAGGTTCAAAAGGTCGAGATACAGAGAGCTAGATACATGGCAGGGTAATGCCACATTTCCATATATAGAGTTCTAGCTACATGGCAGAGTAGTCCAACATGTACATATACAGTGTACTAGCTACATGGCAGATGAGTCCATCATATCCATATATGGTTGCCACATCGCAGACAAGTCAAATATGTTCATATACAGAGAGCTACCTCCTTGGCAGATCAGTCCAACATATCCAAATACAGAGAGCTAGCTACGTGGCAGGGTAGTGTAACATTTCCATACACAGAGTTCTAGCTACAAGGCAGATAAGTACAACTTTTATATAGAGAGAGAGCTAGCTACATGGCAGAGTAGTTCAACATTTCCATATACAAAGATCCAGCTACATGGCAGATGTGTCCAACATGTCCATATACTGAGAGCATGGTAGACAAGTCCAATATGTTCATATAAAGAGAGCTACCTAATTGGAAGATCAGTCCAACATATCCATATACAAAGATCAAGATACATGACAGAGTAGTCCAACATATCCATATACAGGGTACTAGATACAAAGGTAGATGAGTCCAACTTGTCTATATACAGAGAGCTAGCTCCATGGCAGGGTCGTGCAACATTTCCATACACAGAGTTTAAGCTACACGGCAGATGAGTCCAAAGTGTTCATAGACTGGGAGGTAGCTACATGGCATGTTAGTACA
This sequence comes from Chrysochloris asiatica, assembly GCF_000296735.1. Classification (NCBI taxonomy): domain Eukaryota; kingdom Metazoa; phylum Chordata; class Mammalia; order Afrosoricida; family Chrysochloridae; genus Chrysochloris; species Chrysochloris asiatica. The sequence continues at coordinate 2,746,666 of NW_006408841.1, forward strand.
ACATGTCCATATACTTGGTACTATCTACATGGTAGATGGTCCAATATGTCCATATACAGAGAGCTAAATACATGGCAGACAAGTTCAAGATGTTAAAACACAGAGAGCTAGCTACATGGCAGGGTAGTGCAACGTTTCATATTCAAAGTTCTAGCTAGAAGACAGATGACTCCAACTTGTCTATATACTGAGATTTAGCTACATGGCAGTGAAGTGTAACATTTCCATATACAGAGTTCTAGCTACGTGGCACATGTCTCCAATGTGTCCATATATTGCGAGCCAGCTACATGGCAGAGTAATCCAACATTTCCATATACAGGGTTCTAACTACAGTGCAGATGAGTCAAACATGTCCATATACTGAGAGCTAGCTACATAGCAGAAAATTTCGATATGTTCATATACAGAGAGCTAACTACTGGCTGATCAGCAAAACATATCCATGTACCAAGAGCTACCTACATGGCAGATGTATTGAATGTGTCCATATACTTAGAGCTAAATACAGAGCAGTGTTGTCCAACATGTCCATATAAAGAGCACTTGCCATCAGGCTAATGAGTCCAACATGTCCATATATTGAGAGCTAGCTTCATGGCAGACAAGTCCAATATGTTCATATACAGAGAGCTACCTACTTCGCAGATCATTACAACATAACCATGTAAAGAGAGCTAGCAACATGGCAGACAAAATCAAAATGTACATATACAGAGAACTAGCTACATACCATGGTAGTACATCATTTCCATATACAGTGAGCTAGCTGCATGGAAGACAAGCCCACAATGTCCATATACTGAGAGCTACCTTTATGGCAGATCATTCCAAAATATCCATACACAGAGAGTTAGCTACATGTCAGATGAGTCCAAAATGTTCATATACAGAGAGCTAGCTACATGGCAGAGTCGTGCAACATTTCCATATACAGAGTTCTAGCTAAATGCAGAGTCGTGCAACATTCCCATATACAGAGTTCTAGCTACATGGCAGATATGTCCAACATGTCCACATACGAGGGTTAGCTACATGGCAGAAAATACCAACATGTCCATATACAGGGTACTAGCTACAAGGAAGATGAGTACAACTTGTCTTTATATAGAGAGGTAGCTACATGTCAGAGTAGTCCAACATGTCCATATACAGAGAGCTAGCTTTATGGCAGGGTAGTGCAACATTTCCAGATAACAGAATTCTAGCTACAAGGCAGATGAGTTCAACTTGTCTATATACAGAGAGCTAGGTACATGGCAGAATAGTGCAACATTTTCATATTAAGAGTTCTAGCTACATAGCAGATGTGTCCAAAGTGTCCATAAATGAGAGCTAGCTACATGGCAGACAAGTCCAAAATGTCCATATACAGAAAGCTAGCTACAAGGCAGGGTAGTGCAACATTTCCATATACAGAGTTCTAATTACAAGGCAGATGAGTCCAACTTGTCTATATACAGAGAGCTAGCTACATGGCAGAGTATTCCAATATGTTCATAGGATAAGTACTATCTACCTGGCTAATTAATTCAACGTGTCCATATACTGAGAGGTAGCTACATGGCATAAAATCCAATATGTTCATATACAGAGAGCGACCTACTTGGTAGATCAGTCCATCATCTCTATGTACAGAGTGCTACCTACAGGGCAGACGACTCCAAAAAGTCCATATACAGAGAGCTAGCTACATGGCAGGGTAAGGCAATATTTCCATGTACAGAGTTCAAGCTAAAAGGCAGATGAGTCCAACTTGTGTATATAAAGAGACCTAGCGACATGGCAGGGTAGTGCAACATTTCCATATACAGAGTTATAGCTACAAGGCAGATGAGTCCAATTTGTCTATATTCAGAAGTAGCTACATGTTCGGGTAGTCCAACATGTCCATATACAGGGTACTCACTACAGGGAAGATGAGTCCAACATGTCTATATACTGAGAGCTATCTACTGGGCAGACAAGTCCAAGAAGTTCATATGCAGAGAGCGACCTACTTGGCTGATCAGCCCAACATATCCATGTACAAAGAGCTAGCAACATGTCAGACGATTCCAAAACGTCCATATACAGAACCCCAGCTACATAACAGGCTAGTGCAACATTTCCATATACAGAGTTCAAGCTAGTAGTCAGATAATTCCCATTTGTCTATATACAGAGAGCTAGCTACATGACAGAGTAGTGCAACATTACCATTTACAGAGTTCTAGCTACATGGATGATATGTCCAACATGCCCATATACTGAGAGCAAACTACATGGCAGATCAGTCCAAAATATCCATGCAAAGAGAGCTAGCTACATGGCCGAGGAGTCCAACATGTACACATATAGAGAACTAGGTAGATGGCAGAGTAGTGCATCATGTCCATATACAGAGTTCAAGTTACATGGCAGTTGCCTCCAAAGTGTTCATATACTGAGAGCTAGCTACAAGGCAGAGTAGTCCCACATGTCCATATAAAGAGTACTAGTTACCTGGCTAATGAGTCCAACATGGCCATATACTGAGAGCTACCTACATGGCAGACAAGTCCAATATATTCATATACATATAGCTACCTACTTGGCAGATCAGTCCAACATATGCTTATACAGAGAGCTAGCTACATGGCAGACAAGTCAAAAATGTCCATATACAAAAAGCTAGTTACATGGCAGGGTAGTGTAACATCTCCATATACAGAGTTCTAGCTACAGGCAGATGAGTTCAACTTGTCTATATACAGAGAGCTAGCTACATGGCAGAGTAATCCAACATGTCTATATAAAGGGTACTAGCTATCTGGCTAATTAATTCAATGTGTCCATATACTGAGAACTACCCGCATGGCAATAAAAACCAATAGGCTCATATACAGAGAGCTACCTACTTGGCAGATCAGTCCAACATAGCCATGTACAGAGTGCTAGCTACATGGCAGATGAGTCCAAAATGTCCTTATACAGAGAGCTAGCTATATGGCAGGGCAGGGCAACATTTACATATACAGAGTTCTAGCTACAAGGCAGATGAGTCCATCTTGTCTATATATAGCAAGCTAGCTACATGGCAGGGTAGTGCAATATTCCCATATACAGAATTCTAGCTACAAGGCAGATGAATCCAACTTGTCTACATACAGAACTAGCTACATGGCCGTATATTCCAACATGTTCATATCCAGGGTATTAGCTACATGGAAGATTAGTACAACATGTTCATATACTGGGAGTTAGCTACATGGCAGACAAGTTCAATATGTTCAAATACTGAGAGCTACCTACTTGGCAGATCAGTCCAGCATATCCATGTACAGAGAGCTAGCTACATGGCAGATAGCTGCATGGAAGAGTTGTGCAACATTTCCATATACAGAGTTCTAGCTTTAAGGCAGATGAGTCCAACTTGTCTATATACAGATAGCTGCCTACATGGCAGAGTAGTGCAAGATATCCATATACAGAGTTCTAGCTACCTGGCTGATGTGTTCATCTTGTCCATATACGGAGAGTTACCTACATGGCAGATCAGTCCAAAATATCCATGCACAGAAAGGTTGCTACAAGGCAGAATAGCCCAAAATATCCATATACAGAGAGCTAGCTGCATAGCAGAGTAGTGCACCATTTCCATATACAGAGTTCATGCTACATGGCAGATGAGTTCAAAGTGTTCATATACTGAGAGATAGGTACATGGTAGAGTAGTCCAATATGTCCATATACAGGGTACTAACTACATGGCAGATGAGTCCAATATGTCCATATACTGAGAGTTAGCTACATTGCAGAAGTGTTCAACATGTCCAAAAATTGCGAGATAACTACACTGCAGACAATTTCAATATGTTCATATACAGAGAGTTATCTGCTTGGCAGACCAGTCCAACATATCCATGTACAGAGAGCTAGCTACATGGCAGACAAGTTCAAAATGTCCTTATACAGAGATCTACATGGGAGAGTAGTGCAACATTTCTATTTACAGAGTTCTAGCTACAAGACAGATGAGTCCAACTTGTCTATATCCAGAGAGCTAACTACATGCAGAGTAGAGTAACATTTCCATATACAGATTTTTAGCTACATGGCATATGTTTCCAACGTGTCCATATACTGAGAGCTAGCTTCATGCCAGACAATTCGAATATGTTCATATACAGAGTGCTACCTACTTGGCAGATCAGTCCAACATATCCATTTACAGAGAGCTAGTTTCATGGTAGACAAGTCCAACATTTTCATATACAGATAGCTAGCTACAATGCAGAATAGTGCAACATTTCTAAATACAGAGTTCTAGCTACCAGGCAGATGACTCCAACATTTCCATATACTGAGAGCTAGTTTCATGGCAGAAGAGCCCAAAATGTCCGTTTACAGAGAGCTAGCTACATGGCAGGGTAGTGCAACATTTCCATATACAGAGTTCTAGCTACATGACAGATGTGTCCAATGTAGCCACATACTGAGAGCTACCTACATGGTAGATCAGTCCAATATATCCATGCAGAGAAAGCTAGCTACATGGTAGAGGAGTCCAAAATGCACATATAAAGAGAGCAAGCTACATGGCAGAGCAGTGCACTACTTCCATATACAGAGTTCAAGCTACATGGAAGATGAGTACAAAGAGTTCATATACGGAGAACTATCTACATGGCAGAGTAGATCAACATGTCCATATAAAGAGTATTAGCTTCATGGCTAATTATTTCAGTATGTCCAAATAATGAGAGGTAACTACATGGCACAAAATCCAATATGTTCATATACAGAGAGCTACCTACTTGCCAGATCAGTCCAATATATCCATGTACAGAGAGTGAGCTACATGGCAGAGTAGGGCAGCATTTCCATATACAGACTTCTAGCTACAAGGCAGATGAGTCGCAAATGTCCATATACAGAAAGCTAGTGACATGGCAGGATACTGTAACATTTCCATACACAGAGTTCTAGCTGCAAGCCAGATGAGTCTAACTTGTCTATATACAGATTGAGCTACATGGCCGGGTAGTCCAACATGTCCATATACAGGGTACAGGGTATATGGCAGATTAGTCCAACTTTTCTATAGACAGAGAGCTAGCTACATAGCAGAGTAGTCCAACATGTCCATATAGAGGGTATTATCTACATGGCAGAGAATTCCAAAATGTCCATATACAGAAAGCTAAGTACATGGCAGAGCAGTGCACAATTTCCATATACAGAATTCAAGTTACATGGCAGATGAGTCCAAATAATTCATAGAATGAGAGTTAGCTACATGGCAGAGTAGTGCAACATGTTCATATAAAGTGTACTAGCTACCTGGCTAATGAGTCCAACATGTCCATATACTGAGGCCTAGCTACAAGGCATAGAAGTCCAATATGTTCATATACAGATAGCTACCTACTTGGAAGATCAGTAGAACATATCCATGTACAGAGAGCTAGTTACAAGGAAGATGAGTCCAAAATATCCACACACAGAGAGCTAGCTACATGGCAGGGTAGTGCAACATATCCATATACGGACATCTAGGTACCAGGCAAATGAGTCCAACTTTTCTATATGCAGAGAGCTAGCTACATGCCAGAGTAGTCCAAAATGTCCATATATAGAGTACTAGCTACCTGACCAATTAATTCAACATGTCCATATACAGAAAGCAAGCCACATGGCAGAAACATCCCATATGTTCATATACAGAGAGCTATTTACTTGTCAGATCATTCCAACATATCCATGTACAAAGAGTTAGCAACATGGCAGACAAGTCCAAAATGTCCACATACAGAGAGATAGCTACATGACAGGGTAGTGCATCATTTCCTTATACAGAGTTCTTGCTACAAGGCAGATGAGTTCAACTTGTCTATGTACAGAGTGAGCTACATGGCCGGGTAGTCCAACATGTACATATACAGGGTACAAGGTACATAGCAGATGAATCCAACTTTTCCATAAACAGAGAGCTAGCTACATAGCAGAGTAGTCCAACATGTCCATATAAAGAGTACTAGCTACCTGGCTAATGAGTCAAACATGTCCATATACTGAAAGCTAGCTACATGGCAGACCATTCCAATATGATCAAGAGAGCTACCTACTTGGCTGATCAGTCCAACATATCCATGTACAGATAGGTAGCTAAGTGGCATTCGACCCAAAAATATCCATATACAGAGACCTAGTTACATGGCAGGGTACTGTTACATTTTCATATACAGAATTCTAGCTAAAAGCAGATGAGTCCAACTTGTGTATATTCAGAGTGCTAGCTACATGGTAGAGTAGTGCAACATATCCTTATACAGAGTTCTAGATACATACCTGATGTGTCCAACGTGTCCATATACTCAGAGTAATCTACATAGCAGATGAGTCAAAAATGTCCATATAAAGAGAGCTAGTTACATGACAGAATAGTGCATCATTTCCATATACAGAGTTCAACCGACATGGGAGATGAGTCCAAAGTGTATATATACTGAGAGCTAGCTACATGGCAGTGTAGTTGAACATGTCCATATACAGGGTATTATCTAACGGGCTAATGACTCCAACATGTCCATCTACTGAGAGCTAGCTACATTGCAGGAGTGTCCAACATGGCCATAAACTGGGAGCTAGCTACATGGCAGACAAGTTTAATATACTCATAGAGAGAGAGCTGTATCAGTCCAACATATCCATGTACACAGAGCTAGCTACATGCCAGATCAGTCCAACATATCCATGTATACAGAGCTAGCTACATGGCAGAATAGTGCATCATTTCCATATACAAATTTAAACTACATGGTATATGACTCCAAACTGTTCATATACAGAGAGCTAGCTACATGGCACTGTAGTCCCACATGTCCATATAAAGAGTACTTGCTTCCTGGATCATGAGTCAAATATTTACATATCCTGAGAGCTAGCTACATGGCAGAGCAGTGCATTATTTCCATATACAGAGTTCAAGCTACAAGGCATATGTGTCCAAAGTGTTCATGTACTGAGAGCTAGCTACAAGACAGAGTAGTCCAACATGTCCATATAAAGAGAACTAGCTACCTGGCTAATGATTCCAACATGTCCATATACTGAGAGCTGGCTAAATGGCAGACAATTCCAAAAAGATCATATAGAGACAACTACCACCTTGGCAGATTAGTCCAACATATCCATGTACAGAGAACTAGATACATGTCAGAAGAATCCAAAATGTCCATATACAGAGAGCTAGCTACATGACACAGTAGTGCATCATTTCCATATAGAGTTCTAGCTACATGGCAGATATGTCCAACGTGTCCATATTTTAGAGCAAACTACCTGGCAGGTCAGTCCAAAATATCCACACACAGAAAGCTAGCTACATGTCAGATAAGTAAAAAATACACATATACAGAGAGTTAGTTATATGGCAGGGTAGTGCAATATATCCATATACAGAGTTCTAGCTACAAGTAAGATGAGTCCAACTTGTCTATATGCGGAGAGCTAGCTACATGGAAGAGTAGTCTAACATGTCCATATAAAGAGTACTTGCTACCTGGCTAATTAATTCAACATGTGCATATATTGAGAGCTAGACACATGGCAGACAAGTCCAATATGTTCATATACAGAGAACTACCTACTTGGCAGATCAGTCCAACATATCCATGTACAGAGAGCTAACTACATGACAGTGGAGTCCTAAAGGTCCATATACAGAGAGCTAGCTACATGGCAGGGTAGTGTAACATTTCCATATACAGAGTTCTAGCTACAAGTCAGTTGATTCCGACTTGTCTATATATAGAGAGCAAGCTACATGGAAGAGTAGTGCAACATTTCCATTTACAGAGTTCTAGCTAGAAGGCAGATGAGACCAAAGTGTTCATGTACTGAGAGCTAGCTACATGACAGAGTAGTCCAACATGGCCATAAAAAGAGAACTAGTTACCTGGATAATGAGTCCAACATGTCCATATACTGAGAGCTAGCTTTATGGTCAACAATTCCAATATGTTCCTATACAGAGAGCTACCTACTTGCCAGATCAGTCCAACATATCCATGTACAGAGAGTTAGCTACATGGCAGATGAGTCCAAAATGTTCATATACAGAGAGCTAGCTACATGGCTCAATAGTGCATAATTTCAATATACAGATTCAAACTACATGGAAGATGACTGCAATGTGTTCATATACTGAGAGCTAGCTACATGACAGAGTAGTCCAATATGTCCATATAAAGAGTACTAGCTACCTGGCTAATGAGTCAAACATGTCCTTATTCCGAGAGCTAGCTACATGGCAGAGCAGTGCATCATTTCCATAATCAGAGTTCAAGCTACATGGCAGATGACTCCAACCTGTTCATATACTTAGACCTAGCTACATGGCAGAGTAGTCCAACATGTTCATATAAAGAGTACTAGCTACCTGGCTAAAGAGTCCAACATGACCATATACTGAGAGTTAGCTACATTGCAAACAAGTCCAATATGCTCATATACAGAGAACTACCTTTGGCAGATCAGTCCAATATGTCCATATACTGAGAGCTAGCTACATGGCAGAGTAGTCCAACATGTCCGTATAAATAGTACTAGCTACCTGGTTATTGATTCCAACATGTCAACATACTGAGAGCTAGCTACATGCCAGACATGTCCAATATGTTCATATATAGAGAGCTACATACTTGGCAGATCAGTCCAAAATGTTCATATACAGAGAGCTACCTACATGGCAGGGTAGTGCAATATTTCCATATACAGAGTTCTAGCTACAAGGCAGATGAGTCCAACTTGTCTATATACAGAGTTAGCTACATGGCCGGATAGTCCAATATGTCCATATACAGGGTACAAGTTACATGGCAGATGAGTCCAACATGTCCATATACTGAAAGCTAGCTACATGACACACAAATCCAATATGTACATATACAGAGAGCTACCTACTTGGCTGATCATTCCAACATATCCATGTAAGGAGAGGTAGCTACATGGCAGACGATCTCAAAATGTCCATATACAGAGACTTAGCTACATGGCAGGGTAGTGCGACATTTTCATATACAGAGTTCTAGCTAAAAGACAGATGAGTCCAACTAGTCTATATTCAGAGTGCTAGCTACATGTCAGTGTAGTGCAACATATCCATATACGGTTTTCTAGATACATGGCTGATGTGTCCAAAGTGTCCATATTCTGAGAGCAAACTACAAAGTAGATCAGTGCAAAATTTCCATGCACAGAGAGCTACCTACATAGCAGATGAGTCCAAAATGTCCATACAAAGAGAGCTAACTACATTACAGAGTAATGCTTCATTTCCATATACAGTGTTCAAGCGACAAGGAAGATGAGTCCAAACTGTTTGTTTTCTGAGAGCTAGCTCCATGGCAGAGTAGTCGAACATGTCCATATACAGGGTATTAGATACCTGGCGAATGACTTCATATTGTCCATATACTGAGAACTAGCTACATTGCAGATGTGTACAACATGTCCATATACTGGGAGCTAGCTACATAGCAGACAAGTTCAGTATATTTATATACAGAGAGAGCTACCTTCTTGGAAGATCAGTCCAACATCTCCATGTACAGAGAGCTAGCTATAGGGAAGATGAGTCCAAAAGGTGCAAATACAGAGAGATAGAAAAAATGGCAGAGTAGTGCAACATTTCCATATACAGAGTTCTAGTTACAAGTCAGATGTGTCAATCTTGTCTATATACATAGAGTTAGCTACATGACTGGGTAGTGCAATATTTCCATATCCAGAGTTCCAGCTTCATGGCAGATGTCTCCAACGTGTCCATATACTGAGAGCTTCCTACATGGCAGATCACTCCACCATGTCCATATATAGTGTACTAGCTACATGGCAGATGTGTCCAACTTTCCATATATTTAGAGCAACCTACATGACAGCTCAGACCAAAATATCCATGGACGAGTCCAAAATGCCCATATACAGAGAGATAGCTACATGGCAGAATAGTGCATCATTTCCATATACAGAGTTCAAACTACATGTTAGATGAGTTCAAAGTATTAATATATTGAGAGCTAGCTACATGGCAGAGTAGCCCAACATGTCCATATAAAGAGTACTAGCCATCGGGCTAATGAGTCCAACATGTCCATATACTGAGAACTAGTTACATGGCATACAAGTCCAATATTTTCATATACAGAAAGCTTGCTTCTTTGCAGATCAGTCCAACATATCCATGTACAGAGTTCTAGATACATGGCAGACAAGTCCAAAATGTCCTTATACAGAGAGCTAGCTACATGGCAGGGAAGTGCAACATTTCCATATACAGACTTCTAGGTACATGGCAGATGTGTTCAACGTGTTCATATACTGAGAGCTTCCTACATGGCAGATCACTCCAACATACACATATACAGGGTACTAGCTACATGGCAGATGTGTCCAATGAGTCCATATATTTAGAGCAACCTACATGGCAGCACAGTCCAAAATATCCATGCACAGAGAGCTAGCTACAGGCAAGACGAGTCCAAAATGTTCATATACAGAGAGATAGCTACATGACAGATTAGTGCATCATTTCCATATACAGACTTCAAACTACATGGTAGATGAGTCCAAAGTGTTCATATACTGAGAGCTAGCTACATGGCAGAGTAGTCCAACATGGCCATATAAAGAGTACTAGCCACCTGGCTAATGAGTCCAACATGTCCATATACTGAGCGCTAGCTACACGGCAGACAAGTCTAATATGCTCATATACAGAGAGCTACGTACTTGCCAGATTAGTCCAACATATCCTTGTACAGAGAGCTACTTACATGACAGATGAGTCTAAAATGTTCATATACACAGAGCTAGCTACAAGGCAGAGTAGTATACCATTTCCATATACAAATTTAAACTACATGGCATATGACTCCATAGTGTTCATATACTGAGACCTAGCTACATGGAACAGTAGTCCAACATGTCCATATAAAGAGTACTTGATTCCTGGATAATGACCTAGCTACATGGCAGACAAGTCCAATAAGTTCATATAGAGACAGCTACCACCTTGGCAGATCAGTCCAACATATCCATGTACAGAGAGCTAGTTACATGTCAGAAGAGTCGAAAATGTCCATATACAGAGAGCTAGCTACATGACACAGTAATGCATCATTTCCATATACAGAGTTCTAGCTACATTGCAGATGTGTCCAACATGTCCATATATTTAGAGCAAACCACAAGGCAGGTCAGTCCAAAATATGCATGCACTGAAAGCTAGCTACATATCAGATAAGTCCAAAATACCGATATATAGAGAGCTAGGTATATGGCAGGGTAGTGCAACATATCCATACACAGAGTTCTAGCTACAAGGCAGGTGAGTCCAAATTGTATATATGCAGAAAGCTATCTACATGGAAGAGTAGTTTAAAAATGTCCATATAAAGAGTACTTGCTACCTGGCTAATTAATTCAACATGTGCATATACTGAGAGCTACACACTTGGAAGAAAAGTCCAATATGTTCATAAACAGAGATCTACCTACTTGGCAGATCATCCCAACATATCCATGTGCAGAGAGCTAGCTACATGACAATGGAGTCCTAAAGGTAGTACAACATTTCCATGTATACAGTTCTAGCTACAAGTCAGATGAATCCAACTTGTCTATATACAGAGAGATAGCTACATGGAAGAGTAGTGCAACATTACAGAGTTCTAGCAACATTTTCATATACAGAGTTCTAGCTAAAAGGCAGATGAGTCCATCTAGTCTATATTCAGAGAGCTAGCTACATTGCAGAGTAGTGCAACATATCCATATACAGTGTTCTAGATACATGGCTGATGTATCCAACATATCCATATTCTGAGAGCAACCTACAAAGTAGATCAGTGCAAAATTTCCATGCACAGAGAGCTACCTACATAGCAGATGAGTTCAACTAGTCTATATTCAGAGAGCTAGCTATATTGCAGAGTGCTACAACATTTCCATATACAGAGTTCTAGCTACATGGCAGATGTGTCCAACGTGTCCATATGTTTACAGCAACCTACATGGCAGCACAGTCCAAAATATCCATGCACAGAGAGCTAGCTACAGGCCAAATGAGACCAAAATGTCCATATACAGAGAGATAGCTACATGACAGAGTAGTGCATCATTTCCATATACAGAGTTCAAACTGCATGGTAGATGATGAGTCCAAAGTGTTCATATACTGAGAGCTAGCTACATGGCAGAGTAGTCTAACATGGCCATATAAAGAATGCTACCTGCCTGGCTAATGAGTCCAACATGTGCATATACTGAGAGTTAGCTACATGGCAGACAAATCCAATATGTGCATATACAGAGAGCTACGTACTTGCCAGATCAGTCCAAAATATTCATGCACAGAGAGCTAGCTACATGTAAGTTGAGTACAAAATGTCCATATACAGAGAGCTAGCTACATGGCAGAATAGTGCATCATTTCAAATACAGAGTTCTAGCTACTTGTCAGATGGGTTCAACCAGTTCATATACTGAGAGCTAGCTACATGGCTTAGTAGTCCATCATGTCCATATAAACAGTACTAGCTACATGGCAGATGTGTCCATCATGTCCATATACTGTGAGCTTCCTACATGGCATATCACTTCAAAATATCTATGCACAGATAGCTAGTTAATTGGTAGACTAATCCAAAATGTCCATATACAGAGAGCTAGCTACATGGAAGGACTGTGAAACATTTCCATATACAGAGTTCTAGCTACATGACATATGAGTCCAAAGTGTTCACATATTGAGAGCTAGCTACATGTCAGAAAATTCCAATATGTTATATTCAGAGAGCTACCTACTTGGCTCATCAGTCCAACATATCCATGTACAGAAAGCTAGCTAAATGGCAGACAAGACAATAATGTCCATATACAGAGAGCTAGCTACATGGCAGGGTAGTGCAACATTTCCATATACAGAGTACTAGATACATGGCAGATGAGACCAACATGTCATTATGCTGAGAGTTAGATACATGGCAGATGAATCCAACATGTATATATTTAGAGGGCTAGCTACAAAGCATAAGAGTCAATCATGTCTATATTCTTAGAGCTATCTACATGGCAGGGTAGTGTAATATTCCCATACACAGACTCCTAGCTACAAGGCATGTGAGTCCAATTTGTCGCTATACAGAGAGCTAGCTACATGGCAGAGTATTGCATCATTTCCATATACAGAGTTCTAGCTATATGGCAGATGACTCCAACATGTCCATATACTGAGAGATAGTTACATGGCAGACACGTCCAATATGTTGATATACAGAGAGCTAGCTAAATGGCAGGGTGGTGTAACATTCCCATATACAGAGTTCTAACTACACTGCAGATGTGTCCCACATGTCCATATATTGAGAGCTAGCTACATGGCAGAGTAGTTCAACATGTCCATATAATGAGAGCTAGCTACATGGCACACAAGTTCAAAATGTTCATATACAGAGATCTAGCTACATGGCGGATGTGTCCTAGGTGACCATATACTGAGACCTAGCTACATGGCAGAGTACTCCAACATGTCCATATACAGGATGCTAACTACATGGTAGATGAGTCCAATATTTCCATAGATTAAGAGCTAGCTATATGTCAGACAAGTCCAATATATTCATATACAGGGAGCTAGCTACATGGCAGGGTAGTGCATAATATCCATATACCGAGTTCTAGCTACAATACAGATGAGTCAAATTTGTCTATATAAAGAGCTAGATACATGGCAGAGTAGTGCAACATTTCCATATACAGAGTTCAAGCTACATGGCAGATGAGTTCAAAGTATTCATATACTGAGAGCTAGCTATACAGCAGAGCAGTCCAACATGTCCATATAAAGAGTACTAGTGACCTGGCTAATGAGTCCAACATGTCTATATATTGAGATCTAGCTACATGGCAGAGTAGTCCAACATGTTCATATACAGACAGCTACCTACTTGGCAGATCAGTCCAACATATCAATGTACAGAGAGCGCGCTACCTGGTAGATGAGTCCAAAGTGTCCATATACAGAGAGCTAGCTAAATGGCAGAGTAGTTCAACATGTCCATATACAGTGTATTAGCTACATGGAAGATGAGTTCAACATGACCTTATACTGAGAGCTAGCTACATGGCTGAGTAGGCAAACATATCCATATACATGTTACTAGCTACATGGCAGATGAGTCCAACATGTCAATAAACTGAGAGCTAGCTACATGACAGATCAGTGCAAGATGTCCATATACAGGGTACTAGCTATATAGCAGATGTGTCCAATGTGAGCATATATTGCAAGCTAGCTACATGGCACACATGTCCAATATGTTCATATACAGGGAGCAAGCTACATGGCAGATCAGTCCAACATATACATGTACAGAGAGCTAGTTACATGTAAGACAAATCCAAAATGTCCATATATGTACAGGTAGCTATATGGCTGACTAGCACATCATTTCCATATACAGCGTTCTAGCTACACAGAAGATGAGTCCATCAAATCTATATACAGAGAGCTAGCTATATGGTAGTGTAGTGCAAAATTTCCATATACAGAGTTCAAGATACATGGCAGATGTGTCCAACATGTCCGTATACAGAGAACTAGCTACATGGCAGATGAGTCCAAAATGTCCATATACTGAGAACTAGCTACATGGCAGAGAATTCCAATATGTTCCTATACAAAGAGCTAACTTGTTGGCAGATCAGTCCAACATATTCATATACAGAGAGCTAGCTATATGGAAGACGAGTCCAAAATGTCCATATACAGAGAGTTAGCTACTTTGCAGGGTAGTCCAACATGTCCATATATAAATTAATAGCTACAAGGCAGATGATCCAAGTTGTCTATATACAGAGAGCTAGCTACATGGCAGGATAATGCACCATTTCCATATACTGAGTTCAAGCTACATGGCAGATGATTCCAATATGTCCATATACTGAGAGCTAGCTAAGTGGCAGACAATTCTAATATGTTCATATACAGAGAGCTAGCTACATGGCAGGGTAGTGCAACATTTCCATATACAGAGTTCTAGCTACATGGTAGATATGGCCAACGTGTCCATATACTGAGAGCTATCTACATGAAAGGGTAGTCGAACATGTCCATTAACAGGGTACAAACTACATAGCAGATGTGTCCAACATGTCCGTATACTTAGAGCTAACTACATGCAGACAAGTCTAATATGTTCATATACAGAGAGCTAGCTACATGTCAGAATAGTAGAACAACTCCATGAACAGAGAGTTAGCTACATGTCAGATGAGTCAAAAATTTCCATATACAGAGAGCTAGTTACCTGCCAGAGTAGTGCATCATTACCATTTACAGAGTTCAAGCTACATAGAAGATGAGTCCAAGGTGTTCATATATTGAGAGTTAGTTACATGACAGAGTAGTGCAGCATGTCCATATACAGGGTACTAGATACATGGCAGATGTGTCCAACGTGTCCATATACTGAGAGCTAGCTACATGACAGACAAGTCCAATATGTTCATATACAGAGTGCTAGCTACATGTAATACGAGTCCAAAATTTCCATATATAGAGAGCTAGCTATATGGCTGACTAATGCATCATTTCCATATACAGAGTTCTAGCTACATGGCAGATGAGTCCAACTAGTGTTTATACAGAGAGCTAGCTACATGGCAGAGTTGTGCAACATTTCCATATATGAATTCTAGTTACATGGCAGATATGACCAATGTGAAAGACGAGTCCAAAATGTCCATATACTGAGAGCTAGCTACTTTGGATAGTAGGACAACATGTCCATATACAGATTACTAGGTACAAGGCAGATGAATCCAACTTGTCCATATACTGAGAGCTAGCTACATGGCAGTGTACTCCAACATGTCTATATACAGGTTACTAGCTACATGGCAGATGCATCCAATATGTCCATATACTGATAGCTAGCCACATGGCAGACAAGTCCAATATGTTCATATACAGAGAGCGAGCTACAAGGCAGAGTAGTGCAACATTTCCATATAAGGGTTCTAGCTACATGGCAGATGTGCCCAACAGGTCCATATACTGAGACCTAGTTACATAGCAGAGTAGTCCAACATGTCCCTATGCAGGATGCTAACTACATGGCAGATAAGTTCAAAATATCTGTATACATAGAGCTAACTATATGGCAGACAAGTCCAATATGTTCATATACAGGGAGCTCGCTACATGGCAGGATAGTGCAACATATCCATATACCAAGTTCTAGCTACAAGGCAGATAAGTCCTATTTGTCAATATACAGAGAGCTAGCTACATGGCAGAGTAGTCCAACATGTCCATATAAAGAGTACTAGCGACCTGGGTAATGAGTCCAACATGTCCATATATTGAGAGCTAACTACATGGCAGACAAGTCTAATATGTTCATATACAAAGAGTTACCTACTTGTCAGATCAGTCCAACAAATCCATGTACAGAGAGCTAGGTACATGGTATATGAGTCCAAAAGGTCCATATAAAGAGAGGAAGCTAAATGGCAGGGTAAGAAAACATTTCCATATACCGAGTTCTAGCTACAAGGAAGATGAGTCCAACTTGTCTACACACAGAGAGCTAGCTACATAGCAGGGTAGTGCAACATTTCCATATGCAGAGTTTTAGCTACATGACAGATGATTCCAACATGTCCATATATTGAGAGGTAGCTACATGGCAGACAAGTCCAATATGTTCATATACAGACAGCTATCTACATGGCAGGGTAGTGCATCATTTCCATATACAGAGTTC